>NC_050518.1:11926460-11940068 GCF_002922805.2 Oryzias melastigma | reverse complement strand
GCAAAATTTGACATATCTTCCATTTTTTTTCCCTTTTTTTAGGATAGTTTTGAGTTTAGCTAATATTTTAGCATTATGCTAGCTGTTTTGGCAAATTTAGCATTGTTTTCTTTTCTTTAGACTAATTTAGAGTTTAGTTAATATTTTAACTGCATTTTTAGCTAGCTATCAGTTTCAGCATTTTCAGCTATCAACAATAACATTTTCATCAGCCTCATTCAGCTAACAGTTTTCACTTTAGCATTATCTTAGATATAGTATTTATCCATTTTAGCTTGACTCTATATTTGAGGAGATTTACTTTGTTTTTTCCTAACCCATTTGTGATAACTTATATTCTTTCTGTACTTCCGACACACTTCTATCCACCCTGAAGCTCGGACAAATCAGCCTCCAGGATGTTCTTTGTTGTTAGATGGTGGAGAGATTTCGCCATGGAACACGAGGATGAGGCAAACAACTGAAATGTCAAAATCTTCTGTAGGTCTAAAAATACAACAAAACAAGGGTTGCCATTTAAAGACATCTTAGGCAGTCTATTATGATAAAAACCAACTGCAGCAGCAGAGCCACCAAACGTCCTGGAAAGAAAAATCAAAGAGAAACTGTTTTTATCTTAGCGCCTTTAGAAGTTGGTTCTTTTGTTTCACCATTACGTCATCATAAGTGCAGAAATCTGACAAGCAGGATTCTGGATGAGCCAAAAAAAGAAGTAAAATCACATAAAAGAAGGTTTCAAATAGATTTTTTGATGAATTCTTTACAATATGAATTATTGCTATTGTGACCTTTATATGCAGCTTTAGGTTGTCCGTGTAATGCTACAGTCAGAAATACACCTGCCATTGCGTGATGGGGAGGCAGAATCTTTAAGATGCCATGTCACCGCCCGATTGATTTTTTTATTTAAATCCTAGGCGTGGTTATGAATGTAGGTAGCCGTCAGCTTTGCGGAATGGGCCACTTTATCAACACCCTCGGGCTACTGGGCAGCTGGCGGTCAGTGACACTTGATATGGATGGCCGCTGTCTGGACATATTTACTAGGGCTGGGTATTGATAATAATTTCCAGAATCAATTCGATTCGCCACAGCCTGGATCGGTTTGATTCCGTTTTTTTTTTCTATTCTTTTGATCCATTCAATTCCATTTTCAGTTTACACATTTAGACATATTTGTTTAGAAATTCAATAATAATCTACTATATGTTTTGAATATATTATATTAATCTGATAAAGTTTACATATTGTAAAATGCATTCATGAAGCTATGAGATTGTTAAGAGAATACACTGTTACATGGTTTCTCAAAAGGAGAAGCTTAGCTACATTGTTCAGATAATTTACATTGTTAACATTGTTCTGCTTCTCCTAGAGGGCGTTTCTGTTTGGCCTGTAGGTGGAGCTCGCACTAAAGAAGTACACTTTTTTAAAGAAGAAAAAGTAAAGAATGAGCAAAAAATTGAGCTTTAGACCACAAATGATTACTTTTAAAATATATCCTTAAAACAGTTTGGAAAATTCATACCTTTTGGCATATAAAGATTAGTCAGCAATATATGTTTATGTTTTTTTAAATCAACATTTTTTCTTTTAAGGATTTGTTGGCGACAACACATTTTTGGAGGTGTTGAAACTAACAGAAAACAGCTTTATTGTGTCATTTGACTCTAAAGGGCTAACTGGCTACTGTCCATTTGACACCTTGCATTAAGGATAAAGTTAGGAAACAGTTTATGGTGCAAGAGAAGTCAAAGAAGATGGATTGTAGTTTCACACAGACCTGAAAAAAAGGAAAAAAATAAAAATTCAAGGACACTAAGTGCACAGTTCCTGTATTCCAAGGACACAATCTCTGCTCTTTTCATTTCAACTTCATCTTCTTGCACAGTTCCTGTTTCTGCACAGTATTTATCCTTATTTTCTTAATTTAGTGCTGGAAGCAGCTTGATAAAGCTTAGTTTAGTGTGAAGTGCTAGCAATAAATGCAGGATTTTTTTCTTTCTGTGCTTACATACATAAAAAAGGTAAATTGAAAAAAAAAAATAAGATTTTTTCCTAATAATGTACCTCTAGCAGGGAGTTGTTTTTAAAATTACTCTTTGGTGACCTGCTCCCAGTCAGGCTGCAGTAAGTCAGCATTTCGGACTCGAGTGAAGGAGGAGAGCTGTTGGATTGTGAGTGCCAAGGGACATTTCACTGGAGTGTAACAGCTCTTTATCCCATGAAACACCAGATCCTTGTTTTTCTTTTTTTTGTTTTTTTTTGTTTTCTAATGTATAGAAAAGTTGTCAGCGACTCTGCAGCTCACCTTGCTGCTGACAAATCTGAAGAGAACGATGGTGGTGAAGCTGCGCTGAGTGAGGAGAAATGCAAGACAAGCCACAGCTCCAAACAGGAAACAGATATTTTTACATTATAGCGGTGGAACATGAAGGTATTTCCTCTCACTATATAAATGTCAAACATGGCTGCAGATAAAAGAGACAAAACATCAGTCAGTGTTGCAAATCTTGGTGCAGAGAAATACATGTGCACTTTTTATAACGTGTACAATATTTGCCAGAATGGGCAACCATGAGGACGTCTTGAGGCATGAATGTGTTCTGCATTTTTCACTTAGTTTGCAGCTCTAAACACTAAAGCTGTCTGTTTCAGCTGTTTACTTCATTCTTTCCCGAAACTTCTTCCGACCTTCCTGCACTTTAGTTTTCCCACAAAAAAAAAAAAAAAAAAATCCACGCAAAATGCTTTTCATAAGTGCAAACAGCATTAAAAAGAGGCATGACAACTTCACTCAAACTGTCTGTTAGGAACTACTTTGCTCAACCTGTTGACCCTCTGACCAGCAGAAGAGAGCAGGAGCAGTTTTCATTAGAAACAACAGTTCTTCCACCTCCTGTATTTCTATAGGAAGATCTTAAATGAACACTTATGTTTGTCTTCAACAAAAAAACAACATATTTGTCCATTTTTCATCTCCTTCGCCTCTTGTGTAGTTCAGCCACTTCTCATTAAAGCTGGCAGCAGCTTGATGAAGTGTTTCAGCCTCCACCGACCTTCAGCAGCTCTCTAAAATGACCCTGATGTTAACTTGGCTTCCTTTCAGTTTTGGTTTGTTTTCATGGTGTTGTGGACTTCGTGACTCATATTTAACTATGACTGATGTGTGGTTCTCAGAAAAAAACCCACAGTAATTTACACTTCTAGTTAGCTGTAAATTTGCAAGACATTTTTTAAATTAGATTTGATGCAAGCATTTAACCCATAAAAATCCAGACCCATTTTTCCTTAAAGGAAAATGATGTGGACCACATAACACATTTTTGATGTTCTTCTGTTACACTGATGTCACTATGGGTTCTTATGGGTCAGGCTCATTTTCATTTTTTTATGGTTATGCTTTTGTCTTTTTGTTAGAATTATCAACTTGGTGCCCCCTGTAGACTTTCTTTTGTTAGATATGCAAGAATGAATGCAGTATGCTGAATGTGGCCGCTAAAGATGCCAGAGCTGATAGCTAAATCTGATAGCTAAAAAGGCTTTAGCTGACAGCTGAAAGCAATGAAACTGAAAACTTGCTAAAATATTAACTAAATCCCAAATTAACCAAAAACAGCTAGCGTGATGCTAAAATATTAGCTAAACTCCAAATTTGCCTAAAGAATTTTTAAAAAGTCATTTTGACAAAACAGCTAGCATAATGCTAAAAAAACTAGCTAAACTACAATTTTGCATAAAGAACTTACAAAGAAGTTTAATTTTGGCAAAACAGTTAGTGTGATGCTAAAATATTTGCTAAATTCCAATTTTGACTTAATAATTTTTAAAAATTCATTTTGATTAAACAACTAGGATAATGCTAAAATGTTAGCTAAACTTCAAATTTGCCTAAAAAAATCTTTAAAAAGTGATTTTGACAAAACAACTAGCATGAAGCCAAACTATTTACTAAACTCCAATTTTGACAAAAGAACATAAAAAAGTCTAATTTTGACATAGCAGCTAGCATAAAGCTCAAATATTAGCTAACTCATAATTAGCCTAAAAAACTGGAAAAATGTCTAACATTTGAATGTTGTCTCTAGCTGAAAGTATATCCTGAAGTTCACAAGTTTCAAAGTTTACAAAGTTTTACAATGGTTTAAGCAATTTCTCATTCATTTCCTATGCGGCATATTTTGCTCAATTTAAAAACAACAATAAAGTTTACGAAAACCAAAAGTACAAGCAGTAATGTTCTGTATAAGGTAAATATTTTTTCTTCCCAAGATTGCTGAAATTTCTGAAATGTGATTGAGTTTCGAGGTTGAAAAACGGACGGAAAGGAAAAGGAGAATCACTATAGTGTGAATATTGATGTGAAAAGATGTCATGTTATGTTTACACTGTTGTGCTGTTTCTTTATTGTCGATGCAAACTCAAGTAGTCATTGTACATGATAAATTGTTCTTAATCAACCTACCTAGATAAATAAAAGTTCAACAATAGTTTATTTTTATAAATAATTTGACCAAAATGCAAGTGAAATGCTAATTTGACCCCTTTGAAAATGTAAATTCAGCTACTTGGGTTCTTCAGATAAGGCTGTTGTGACTGGAGAAAGGGACAGCAACCATAAAGATTACTTTTATTACCGGAAGTTAAAGATTTTTAGAACAGCCGATGCTTTGATAGGGATTCTGAACTTTTGAACCAGCACGTTAACATCCATGTTTGCTACATTAACCGATGGTGTTTGAATAATTTGAAGCACACAGGACATCAAACTTGATTGGACTTGGCTTTGGACTCCGGAAATGATCGAGTTCAGTGATCACCTTTGGCTTTTGAGATTATGAAAATGTCGAGTATCATGTTACGTTTCCAAATTGTTCCTAATATTTAGAGATTAGATACTCTAAACATTTGATCCTTAAGCACTCATTAAGAAAAGGATGTTGCCTGAAGCTTTCAGCAGCCTCTAAACCACATTAGTTTGCTCATGTGATTAGAGCTGGTGTTCGGCAGGTTCAAGTCCCTTTATGTGGCTGTCTGTGGTAAGTCATTTTAGAAAACGCTTTATATCGCTGGGCTTTTCAAAAGCACGAACAAAGTATTTTGTCAGTGTGTGCGGCTTGAGCGTTGTCATGCAGCTGATGGTGAAAGGCCATCGAGGTTAACCTGTCCTGCTTTCTTCAGCGTTTCACTCCGAGCTGCAGCTTAAGGGCAGAGATCCCACCGGAATAGATGTGTTTTTGTCTGAACCTGCTGTATTGGACAGAAATATGTCCTCTGTGCTTTCCGTCCCTGTCATCTACTGTCCATCACTGATCACAGTGACTGGCCTGCTGATCGGGGTGATACTTTATAGTTTGATATGGCACACAGGTTTGGAGCAATTAAGTGGCTTCAGCTGATTGTTGCTGTCTGAAGTGTGTGCTTGTGTTTGTGTGTAAACACTCTCACTGCACAGCGTTTCCCCATAATTCAAATTTCCATGGTAGCTGTTGATTCTAATCACTTAGTTGGATTTGTGCTAATGTAATGACAGAGAATGAAAGACACACACAGAGTGACGCTTCCATCCGTTCACAACTGGCCCGTCCAGTAATGAAAAATGCGTCAATATTGGTTCTGTTAATCCAAAGTGAAAAGAGGGATTTTACTAAGGCTGTCACCTGGTAAATGTGGAACTGATCCAAAAGTTCCTGAATGTTATCATCCAAGGGACATTTAGATCCACTATAGTAGAATATGTGATGCTATTGCACTGAATGGTGAAGGTCACATATACTGTAAATAAGGTCCTGAGGATGATGGGAAGAACCCCACACTTGGGTGGATCTCTGATGTGGCGTTAAAAAGTGCCAAAGGCGGATGTTTAATTAAAAATCACCAAATGGATTTTCTTGGAGCACTGGAGAGTTTAAATAAGAGGGTTGTAAATATCCGTCATCTTAACCCGACATGTCACTTTTCAGGGTCACAGAACCACCAGAACCAGATGAAACAGGGGAAGGCAGGGTTCTTAGGGTGTTGGTAGTGGGGCGGGGTTGCTTTGTGCCAGCAGTTTGACCCAAAACCCAGAGGTGAATTTCTAATGAACTACTGCAGAAACTATGTTCTAGAAAACAATACCATTTTTTTTATTATAATTATTAAAACACCACTGGGAATGATTTTAAAATAGATCAAAAGATGATTGGAGTGGGACTTCAAAGTGGTTATGTGTGTCTGACACAGTTTAGTAAACCAATCTGACTGCTCTTTCATTTAGAAAAAAATTCTGACAAATAAATCTATAATCATTAATAACAAATTTAGTATCAGTTCCTTATGTCATGTTTATTTACAGTAATATTTTTGATCTATATTCAAATTCTGCTATCCATTTTCAGTGAAAGAAGACAGTGACCATTTATCAACCTTTAGAGAACTTTGTGTTTTTTATTTATTTACCGCTATACTGGTGCATTTTAATGTCGTCATCACTTTCTACCAATCAGCGGGTGGCAACAGCTACTCCCCCCAACCGTCCCGCTCTATTTTACTATGGACCTTAAGCAGGTACGGGTCCGAACTGTTAACTGGGTCCATTTAACAATGGAAATGCTCAAAATACCGGATCGAACCGGACTGTACCGTATGGGAACGCTCAGTAGAAACGAGACCTAGACCTCTGATCAGGACGTCGCAGTTCTGGTTTCCGCCTCTATTAGTGTCCATTGGTAAGACACTGAACTCATGTTGCTGTTGGTGGTTACACGTTAGAGGCTTGCATGGTATTGTGACAATGAATGGATGAACTGGTTACAGGACAGGCGCTATATGTAAATGATCACCTTTTTGCAAACTAGAGTTTTTGGACAAAATCAGTTCAGTGAAAGAATTTGAAAAGAAGTTCTTTCCATAGGCTGTGAAAGTTTGTCTTATAACCAAATGAAAATATTACGAAAGGACTCAAAAGACACATAATCAAGATAGCTTAGCGTGTCAGAAAAGTTGCATGCTCCTGCAGCCAAACCACATCAGCTTACATTAGTTGCATGAAGAACACGAAAAGTCTCAAAGGAAAAAAAAAATCTTCTTCAGGCACCTCAGACTGCTTTAGCTCCCACTGGGGGGTTTGGTCCAGGGAGGCGGTCCCTCCGGTCCTTCTCTGGGTGGCTGATACTGGGTTGGTTCTACCCTGCTCCACCCCGGGCTTTGTGTGTGGGGTAACATCAGGGTCCTCTCTGCACAAACATAAATGCATGTAGACATACCTAATGCATGAGATATGGATGCATCCGAGTGTAGATGTATGATGACTGAGCATCAATACATAAATTATATCAATATATATGTGTGTGTTTAAATTTGTTTTTATTTATGTGTAATATTTGTGGTTGTGCATCCCTTCTGTAAACACTTGTTTATGACAGTGATAATGTTAACCCTGGAGTCTTTTTTTGGTACTTTTTCTCTCTTTATGTGTTTTTTGTGTACGCTGTTAACCATGTTAAGTTCCTTAACTTCTTTTCTCTTTCTCCTTTTTTTAAACTCTTCTCTCATGCCGCAAAAAAACAAACTAAAAGAATTAAAATAAAATTCAGCTTGACGTCTACAATAAAACAGCATGAACTGACTTTGCTTCTTTTGAGGTAAACTTAACTGTGTAATTTAAGCTGAGTCATTACCGCTCACGCTGTGTTTGGGCCATAGGAAAGCAGCTCACAACTCGATAATTATCATTCTTCTCAATAAAGAAAACAGCCATCGACTCTTTGAGCTAATTTCTGCTATTATGATTGAAAAATTACAATTTAAAACATGTCATTTTATTCCTTAAGACTAATCATCGCTCATTTTGATTTTCAGCCTCGGTTTTAAAGCCTATTGTTGAAAATTTGGGAGTGAAACATTTTTAAGGAGAACAAAGGCATTCTGCTGCAAATAATTTTAAATTTAAAAGGTTGTATGCTTCTGTCCCAGGACTCAGGTAAACACTCATTGTGTGAATGCTTAGTGAGCGTTCACACTATAGTGATTCTCCTACTTCTTTCCGTACGTTTGTTACATACGGAAAAAAACACTTTCAGCTATTTCACCAGTCTTATAGTATCAAAATGTTCAGCTTGTTCAGAAAATTACTGCTTGTATTTTTTGGTATTCATAAACTTCATAGTTTTTGAAATATTGAGCAAAATAGGAAATAAATGAGAAAGTCTTCAAATTTCGTATTTTTTAAGTAGATTAGCATCAAATCTATTTTGGAGTTTAGTTAATATTTTAGCACTAATTTATTATCTTCTGAGGTTTTTTTAGGCAAATTTAGAGTTTAGCTTCTATTTTAGCAACATGCTAACATTTTAGCTAATTTGTTATCTACTGAGGTTTTTATAGAATTATTTGGAATTTAGCTTCTATTTTTTGGAACTGGCTAAAGTTTTTGACTAATTTAAGTTTACTGGGGAGTTTTAGGCTATTTCAGAGTTCAGCTAGTGTTTTTTAATTTTTACGAATTTGGCCTTCACTGAGGTTTTTTTAGGGAAATTTTGAATTTAGCCCATATTTAAGCAACAATCTAAATATTTTTTGAAAATTTGCATGTAGTAGGGATTTTTAAGCAATTTTACTACAACATTTTCAGAAATGTAGGTCAACTTCAGTTCTCTTTCATAGTTCTTTGACAAAATTTTCTTTCTTTTAGCAAATTTAACAATTTGCAAATAACTTTTGCGTTTTCAGAAAATCCTTTCAGCAATTAAACTAAATTGTGTCACCATTTTCAGCAAAAACCGTCAGCATGTTTTGCAACTATTTTCAGCAAAAAGCATTCACACTAGCATTATTGCAGGTAATGCAACTTTTCAGTAAACCTTAAATGGTGGCTTAATCATGTTATCTTTAAACCTCTAAGGAAATACTTTAAATCTCTGAATTTTTAAATAAAAGTTGAACGAATTGTTTCATAGCATTGCCTCTTAATCTAACAAATGGCTCGTGACGCAAATATAAAATACTTTCATGTGTTTCTGAATGTTAAATCATCCAACAAAAACAATAGAATGCTATTGTGTCTAAATATGATCCAAGAGACAGGCGGTAAAATTGTTTTGTGAGCCTCTCTTAGAAATAGTTGCAAAATTAGATTTTATGGCCAATCTATTTTAGGCATCTGACATAAAAATCTATAATTAGTTCTAGTTGAGCAGTGATTGAAAAATAATACAGAGTCTGCCAGGACCAGTCCCCCAATTTGTTCGTTTTGACAGTTAGTGTTAAATGTTTATATAAACGGTGGGTGTCTGTGGTTGTGTATTTGTGTGCGTTTTGTCCTCTGTTGTGCGATCTGAGAGGAAACCTTCCACCCTGTGGTTGTGCAGCACTGGTGCATCCTGCCTTCTTCTGCTGCTTGCATCCGCCCTTTGGTGTTTGCAGCGCTCACTTCTCGTTCATCACTATCACCGTCAGGATGCGTGTCAAAACTGGTGTTTTTTTATAGTAAAAATCATCCTCGGTGTGCTGCTGTTCAAACTCATCCTTTTGGCTCAGAACAAAAACAAAGAATGATGCAGAAATAGACGCTGATTTATATATATGTGTGTGTCAGGCGTGCTGCAGGGGCGTCGTGCGTCGCAAACTGCAGTCAGAAACTGCCTCTCCTCATCCTCAGCTCATTGATCACATGTGAGCGTTGTATTTTGTTAGCATGTAGCCAGACATGTGCTCCCTCCTCATTCCATGTTCGCTGGCAGATGAGAAGCACACCCCTGGATGGGTTAAAAAAAAACATGCTTTCAGAAATGACCTCCTTCTCCTTCTTTTCCCCCTATTCTCCTTCTCCCTTCCTGTTCTCATTTCTTCCTTTTTCTCGTCCCTGTCTTCCATCTCCTGCCCCTTCTTCCTCACTCCTATCTATTTATCACTCTCGTTGCTTCACATTTTGGCGTGCTCCCCTCCGTCTCTGTCCTCCCCCCATTCTCCAGCGTCCTCCCGCGCCATTCTCTCCTTTCATCTCCCTCACTCGCTCCCGTGTCTGATCAGCTCTCCGTTTCGCCTTCCCTTTCATTCCCCCGTTTGCATCCCCGCGCTGTGATGTACTGTACCCTGCCCGCCCGTCTGGACGTGGCCTTTAATTCATTTGCCGTGCATCACCTCACGTATCAGAGGTGGTGAGGATGAGAGGAGAAAGACAGAGGGGGAGAAAAAAAAAAAAAAAAAAAAAAAAGATCCATCTTTATCTGAAAGAAACACAAGGCCAGATCCAGATCCTGTGGTGGTATCTTCCACAGCCTCTTACAAACATAAACTGCTTTATTTGGCATTCCATGACCTGCTTCTGTTCGCTGCTTGCTTTACCAGCTCCATTTGTCCTCTAATCTAATAGAAAAACAACACATTGTTTGTGTTTCCAGTGGAATGCAAAGAATCTATTCTGCATTGCATCAGCATGAGTCTGAATCCGCCTGTTCATTAGTAGCATTTTTATCTAAGTTTTTACGTCTTTTCGAAGATGGTTTGACAATACACACAAGTACAGAGGAGGGGCCACAAAGGGTTCTAAAATTTGACGTACTAGGAGCAGATATGTGGCGTGCTTTGGTAATCCGCCTTATTAAAAAAAACTATCTGGACAAAAAGATGTTTATATTTGGATTGAAAATATATGCATATTGATGCAAAAACTGTATCTATTTTTCTAATTTCAGTGCCATTTTCAATGATGGGTTGATGTCAGGGAAAAACAAAATTAGAGAAACGGTTTGTTCATAATGGTGTTGGAATGATTGGAAAAAATGACTGCTGGACTCAGAAGATACACATGAATGTCAAAAAAAAAAAAAAAAACGAATCTTCCACCACCCTATGAATACAGAAAAATGTTCTCACTCTATTGGTAGTAAACCAATACGTACCAATAAGTAGTGTACCATCTAAGGCAATTTTTTAAAAATTTAAAAACATAGCTTTCTAGCATTACTATGAATAACTAGATGTATAGCCTTACCTGCTATACTGAAGCTGATAGTTAGCTGAAAATGCTGAATCCGAAAGCTTGCTAAAATATTAGCTAAATGCCAAATAAGCTAAAAAATATTGAAAAATGTCTTTTTTTTCAATTGTAGTTTTACATATAATACATAAAGTTAAGAAAGCAAACAAACAGCACAAAATACAACAGCAAAAGCAGATCTTAGTTAAAACATAGCCCTTAGAACAAAAAGAACATGAAAAGCATACAGATGTTCAATTTGTCCAAATTGTAATATTTCACAATTGTAATATAGTTTTCAAACAATTCCACTTCTTTTCCCATTTTTTTTAAAACATCAATTTTTCCACTTAAATAATATCTTATTTTTTCTAAGGTAATTATTTGAGAAATCAAGTTTTCCAAATTAAAATGTCAAATTTTCCCAAAACAACTTGCATATTGTTAAAATATTAGCTGAATGCCAAATAAGATAAAAAAAAAATGAAAAAAGTCAAATGTTGCCAAAACAACTAGCATATTGTTAAAATATTAGTTTAACTCCAAATTATCCTAAAACATCAAAAAAGTGTCTAATGTTGCCAATATTTTAGCATTTTGTCGAAATTAGCCATAAACAAGCTAACATGTTGCTAAAATAAAAGCAGAACTCCAAATAGCCTTAAAAAACTTCATAGTCGCTGAAAATGTTAAAGTTTAAATGGTATCTGTAGCTAAAGTTTGCAGAAGTTCACAAGTTTCAAAGTCCACAATGTTTTTAAAGGATTTGAGCAATTTCTCATTCGTATTTCAAGTGGCACATTTTACTCAATATTTCAAAAACTCTAACATTTTTGAATCCGTGGGGTAGGAGCTAGCCTAGCCTAACTTTTTTTTCCAAAAGCATGCTTTTTTTGTCAAAAAAGAGCAATTTACAATAATATAAATGTGGACACACCATACAAGGAAATTTAAAAATGTAACTAAATTGCAACTTGATTTTATCACAATAAATGTTACCATGTCTAAAAAATAAATTAATTTAAAAAACAGGTAGCTTGTAATTATTTAAATTTGAATGTATTATTTTTCAGCTTTGAAATTAATGTGCAGATGTAATCCTACAAACCAAAATCTAAACTCAAAAAGATTCACTTAATCACAGTTTCGAGACTCTGGCTGAACTTCAAAGACGATTCTGAAGTATTTTTTGCCAAAACGACTAACAAGTTTGTCAGAGATCCAGATTCAATCATCATCTATCTGTAGTTCTAGAATAAACCCTTATCTTTGCCTTGCAGGCTCAGAAAACCAACACACCACTGTGTTTGTAGGGGGCGGGGCAAGTATTCCTATTATGATACTATATTGTTTATTACTAGTTATAGTCATCAACCTTTTGTGGATACTAGCTTTAGAAAAAAAAATTACAATTTGGACAATTTGATCATAAAGATGACTTGATGAACTTCTAAGTTTTCAGTGTTTTGTGATAAAAACTCTCATATGAATAGAAAATAACACTTCTCATTTCCAGTTGTTGGTGTTTTCCGGAAGTTGCTACAATTATTATACCTATTGTAACCCGGAGAGATCTTCTTTGTTCCGTCATCTGTGCATACAGTGCAGAGGCTAAGGTGTGTTTTGTCTCCTTCGGAAGCGGAGACAAAGCACCGTGGGTAGCTGGATTAATGGCATCTTGTTAGCACAGCTGGGTAAATGTAAGGGATTGCACTGCAGAAGAGAGAATTTACAAGTTGCTCTGCAACAATCTATTAAGCTTCAAGTACAAGACTGGAATTTGGAGAGATACCACAAACATCTGTTTATTTCTAAATCTTGAGATGATGTAGTAATCAGATCCATTTGGAAAAATCTTGTCTAATATTCATGTTTGCACGGATGATTGCTGATGCTGGCAAGGAGCAGACGGCTTGGACTGAAAATCCTCTTTTGCGAGTTCTTGTGGCATTTTTCTCAAGATTGATGACATATACCCTTTATGTTCTTTGATTTTCTGTAAGTTTTCAACCGTTAACATGATCAATGTCATTCCAGCGTGAGCTGCTTTTCTCCTTCAGAATCTACTGGAATGACGTTAACGGTTGAAAACTTAAAATACGATAAAGAATTTGTCTTTAGTCACAGATGACGCCTCAGGTGTTAAAGGGTTAATTGGAAAGAGGGACAAACCTTCATTTCTTTCTATCTTTTAAGGCACATGTGACTGCAGATCATTTGATTTTATTGTTTTTAACGGCCCAATGTTATATTGCGCTCATAACTTGTGTAATTTAGACGAAATATATTTTTAAAGTGAGTAAAATATCAAAAGTTATTTAAGGTTTAAGTTGATTTATTCTGGAATAATATTCCTGCCTTTATATTTTTTATAATTATGTTAAAAAGTTACGGTTTTTAAGTTTTAAAAATTGGCATTCTGCTTTTTGGACTATTTTGGCGTTTACTAAGATTTTTTAGACTATTTTGGAGTTCAGCTAATATTTCAGCTACATGCTAGCTGTTTTGGCTAATTTAGGCTTTTGTTTTTTAAGTTTTTTATGCTGTTTAGCTAGTATTTACACGCTAGGTGTATTGGCTAATTTAGGCTTTTTTCCCAGTTTTTTAGGATATTTGAAGTTTGGCTATTTTTCAGCTACATGGTAGCT
>NC_050518.1:11872315-11926356 GCF_002922805.2 Oryzias melastigma | reverse complement strand
GGCTATCACCTTTAGCGTTTTCAGCTATCAGCTTTAGCATTTTTAGCTATCAGCACCAGCATCTTCAGCGGCCAAATTCAGTTTACAACATTCACACTAGCATTAATGCAGGTAATGCTATATATCTAGTTCATAATTATGTTAAAAAGTTACGGTTTTAAAGTTTTAAAAATGTACTTTTAGAGTAAATGTTTGTCCTATTCGGCCCGTAACCTAAGGTGTGTTTTGGATTTTGGCCCCTAGTGCGATTGAGTTTGACACCCCTGTTTTAAGGTGTTCTATTTTCTGTGCATTATTCCAGTGGGTTAAAAATAGAAACTGATCTGTCAGGAGACAAAAAAGCGAGAGTTACACACACACACGGCGTTTGCTGAATTTCTCCAGCTTTTTCTTATCTCTTATGTCACTCATGACTTGTGTCTCTGTTCATTTCTTTCTCTCTTATCTTTTGCAGTTTTCCTGCGTGAGTCGCAGTGCTGGAGCGAAAGTGACGTCGTGCGCAAAGACGGAGTGGGTGTCATGGAACACAACGGCGATACCAACCCAGAAGCACCGACCTACCAGAACCTGCTGCTCCTGGGAGCCATTGCGGCGGCGTCCGCGTTTGTGGTCACCATTCTCATTGTTCTCGTCTGCGTAGGTTGCCAAAGGTGAGTGTGCTGGAGCGCAGTGAAAGTGTGGAGCAAAAGTTCAAGAGAACAAGAGAGTCTTCTCTCCCAGATCCCTCTCATTATCCTCTCCTTCTTTTATCTGTCTCCACTTCTTCTGAACTCTTCTCCTCCCTTCCTTGTCTTTCCCTCTGTCTTCCCTCTATCTCTTTCATCCCCTGCCTGAGCGGAGCGGCACTAATGAATGTTAATAGGTAAAAGTGTCAGTTCAGATTGAATGGGGTTTGCAGGACACTAAGAAGGAGCAGACACTGCAGTACAGGGACACCCCACGGTTTAAAGGGGATCGCGCTCTGAGTTTGGGAGAGCGGAGGAATAGCTTTGCCTCTTTTTTTTTTTTCTCTCAAGAACCCTTGGGGACCAATCGGAGGCTGCACCGTGGCTTTGTTGCCATGGGATACACTGATAAGGATGTAGAGAAATGTCAAGCCAGCTTATGTCATGGAAATAAAACCCTACTGCTGTACCAATGGAAAGAATAATGTAGTATAAGCTCACTGCTGGGTGCTGGAAGGTGTTCAGCAGTCCAAATCTACTGTGTCATGTAAAAATGCCATCCTTTTTCTCTACATAATCATACAAAGCTAGATAAATAGCATTGTCTACAATAAGTGTGAATGCTGTAACTGATAGCTAAAAAATGCTCAAGCTAATAGCTAGCCAAATATTAGCTAAATGCTAAATTGGCAAAAAAAAAGGTCAAATTTTGTGAAAACTGCTAGTATAATGGTAAAATGTTATCTAAACTCCAAATCTTAGACATGATGCTCACTACTGAATATGACGTCACTGATTTCATCAAGTCAAAATCGAATCAATACAAACATTTCACAATGTTTTTTTATGACTCCATTGTGTTTTGATGATGAAAACGTGGATGGTTTGTTAAAAAATACATTTAAACACATTTTTTGTTCAAACTTGTTTGACCACAATGCATTGGGGTCTATATTTGCTAATCTAGTGAGCATTGATGCATGCTTCTGGGAAATTTCTAGTGCACTCAATTTTGTAATTAGATTTGGACCGGACTAATAAAAAGGCCAATGCACTATTTAGTTATTTGGGGGGGAAATTCAGACATCACTTAATTTTGACAAAACAGCTAGCATAATACTAAAATATTAGCTTAACTCCAAATCAGCCTGAAAAAGTGGTAAAATGTCTAGATTAGCCAAAAAACTAGCGTTTCTAAATTAAAAGTTAAATTGCAAATTACCATGAAAACCCAGTCGTTTATGAACATTTTAAAATTTGAATGGTGTCTCCAGTTTAAAGTATTGCAGAAGTTCACAAGTTTCAAAGGGCACAAAGTTTTAGAAGGATTTCAGCAATTTCTCATTCATTTCCTATGCGACATATTTTGATCAATATTCCAACAACTAGGAAGTTTATAAATACCTAAAGAACAAGCAGTAATATCCTGAATGAACGTTTTGATATAAAGATTGTAGAAATTGCTGAAAGTGTGATTGAGTTTTTACGTGCTGAAAAACTTACAGAAAGGAGCAGGAGGATAACTATAGTGCGTGTGTGAAAGTCAGGGCCCGGGGGCCTGATCCGGCCCTCTGGGTAAATATATCTGGCCCTCCAGATCATTTTATTTTATTGGCATACTAATTTTATCTAAAATTTTAGCAACGTGCTAACGTTTCTGGCTATTTTGTCATCGACTAAAGTTGTTAGGCTACTTTTTAGTTTAGCTAATATTTTAGCAACATGCTAAAGTTTTTGGTTAATTTGTTATCTACTAAGATTTTTAGGCTACTTTTCAGTTTAGCTAATGTTTTAGCAACATGCTAACGTTTTTGACAAATTGTATTGAGGATTTTTAGGCTATCTTGGAGTTCAGCTAGTATTTTAGCAATGTGCTTGCGTTTTAGGCTGATAATGTTTTAGGCTGATAGTGTTTTAGGCTGATTTGGCATCTGCTAAGGTTTTTGGGGCTAATTTAAAGTTTAGGTCATAATTAAGCAACACACTACACTTTTTTGTCAAATTTGCATGTATTGAGGATTTTTAAGCAAACAATTTTTCAGGAATTTAGGTAAACTTCAGCAGTCTCTCGTAGTTCTTTAACAAAATTTCAAGTCTTTTATCAAATTTTGCTTTTTGCAATTAGGTTTTGCATTTTCAGCAAATCCCCTAAACAATTAGAGTAAATTGCTTCAGCATTTTCAGCATCCAGATTCAGCAAAAAACATTCACGCTACCATTATCCCAGGTAATGCCACCTTTCTAGTTATTATTTTGTGAATTACAGCTCGAGGAGAGCTCTTCTCCCCTTGTGGCTTCTTAGGGATATGACAGCTTTGTAGAGAAAAGCTGTGCATAACTAGAGTCTGGCATATAGTTCAAGCAACTTGCATGATGAAGATGACTCAGGCCTTCAGCACCTGTTTGCAAACCAGACACCCAGTTTTCTCGCTTTGCTGTTTTCTGCAGCACTGCAAGCTCCGACATCCTCAACCTACAAAGCGAGCGGAAGGAGGCTCGCTTTCACATTCACAGCTGCACCAGAGAGCACATCTTCCCGCCTCATCTCGTCTGTGTTGTTGCACCTTTTCAACTGTTTCCTGTGGCTGCTCCTATCTCCAGAGTGATGCAGAACAGTTTTTTATATATATATAATCACAGGTTAAACCGTAATGAAGCAGAATATATCTGACTTTTTATGTATGTTCTGTGGGAATCTTTTTTGTTTGTCTTGAAAATAAATTCAATGAAGGTCAGCTTTGCCTTGATTTTGTCTTGAAGCAAACTTTTCCTATCATCCAAGGACTTCTGTGTCTCAGTTTGATTGTATCTCTCAGCTCTAAGCGTGTGTATTTTTTCTCTCTGTCCACCGGCTTGTGTTGACCTTCCCCACTTTGATGCTGTATCAGAAAAAGCAAGAGCAAGCACCCCCCAGCTGGAGAGAAAGGGACATCTGTAAATTTGGTGAGACATGCTGTCATTTTTTCTGCCCCGCATCCCAGAACGCCCCGCGTCCCTCTTTCTCTGTCATTCCACTTCTTGTGCTTTTGTTTACACATACGCCCATGCATGTTTTTGCATGTTTGAAAACCTCCATGAATAATTCTGTGTGTGTTCGCGACAGCAGGGTACGCTTCGGCATCCAAAACTCAACTCCATGAGCAAATCTGACACCAGGCTGCACGAGATAAATCGCTTTCCTTGCAATGGAAACTGTAAGTGCCGACTGACAGTTCATATGTGATAATTACTTTCAGAAGTCTGTTGCCCTGATGCCCTTTTTTTTATTTTTGCCGTGCAGCTGTTAGTAAGAGCCGCCCTGCCAGCATGGACCTCCTGCTCCTTCACAGTCGGCGGTCGCAGACAGACTTGAGGCCGTCCCAAGGGCGCCAGCTCCCCCAGATCCCCACCAGTCCACAGGGATCTGGTCAAGCGGGGGACACGGGAGGTGACGGTGGAGGAGGAGGGGAAAGAGGGGAAGTTAGGGACCATACCTACACCGAGGTTGGCCTGCGCAATAACCCCACCCCCACACACTACCTGGACGACGGCCTCTACGAAAGCGTAGGCGTCCGGGAAGGTGACGCAGGCCCCAAAGCGCCCCCTGCTCCGCCTGCCACATCGGCCAACAACAGTCCAGCAGTCAGAGAGGCTCAAAGCCCCCCGGCCAATGCAAGCGGCGCTCGTCATGGGAACGTACGTATATAATCATGGAAACCAAATAGTAGGTGAAAATGTTGTTTTTAACATGTTCTTGTGGCGATTTTCTCAAGATTGATGACATTTAAAATTTCTGAGTATTGCTCTTTTCAAATTGTTCTGAATCAGGAGCTGGTGCAAAAATGTTGTTGGAAAAAGCGTGTATATGTGATCAAGAAGCCAGAAGCTCCTTGCTCCACTCCATTCTGATGCTTTCACTTGTAGACGACTTGATCCATCTTTGTTTTTCTCATCCGAGTTTGGCTCAAACCTGTACACCTGGATAGCTCTAATATTGCTTCCCATTTTTGTTGCACTGCTAACGTTAGATTGGGGCTGTAAGTTAGTGGGAGTAACAGATGGATGATAGGAAAGGGGGCGTGCTTACTCTGCATTAACAGTCCCGCCCTCAACTCTAATTCTAATGAACTAGCAGAAACTATGTCCTAGAAAATGACAAAGATTTTTTTATTTTGGCTGAAAACAGCATAAGCATAATTAAAAGACCAATGGGAATGCTTTTATTATAGATCAAAGAACGATAGGAGTGGGATTTTGAAGGGTCACCAAACAGGGAAGCTGAAGGCTGACTCCGCCCACAGCTGACATGTGAAAACCTAATCAGAGGGGTGGGGCTGGAGAACAGGACTGTTATCATTACTGGAGCTGCAGTTCATGACGTGGGACTTCTGGAATGACATGGGGCTTCAATGGTTTGATCAGTCACAAAATTCACATGTAGTACTCAATTCGACCTATAGGGGGCAGCACAGACAGTTATAGACCATTATTTTTAGAATTATACATGTTTTTCATAATTTTTCAAAAATTTGTCAAGGACCAATAGTTAGCACTTTTAAAGCTCCATTTACAGAGGTCAACAGACAAAAAAAAGTTAATTTAGGGTTTAGTTACACATTAAACGTTGTTGTTCATTGCACAGTGTCATGGATTTATATGGATTTACTTTGTCATGTACAATGTGACGATGCGTCAAGCTGAAAGGCTGCTTTCACTCATGCCATTTTTTTCTTGCATTACAGAAATATAGTAACCATAAAAATCATAAAGTACTAAAATAAAAAATCAATAAATACATAAATGTCTGGGCTGCACGGTGGCGCAGTGGTTAGCGCTCTCGCCTCACAGCGAGAAGGCCCCGGTTCGAATCCCGGCTGGGACCTTTCTGTGTGGAGTTTGCATGTTCTCCCCGTGCATGCGTGGGTTTTCACCGGGGACTCCGGCTTCCTCCCACCGTCCAAAAACATGCTTCATAGGTTAATTGGTGACTCTAAATTGCCCCTAGGTGTGAATGTGAGAGTGAATGGGTGTGTGATTGGGGCCCTGTGACAGACTGGCGACCTGTCCAGGGTGTACCCCGCCTTCGCCCTTCAGTAGCCGGGATAGGCTCCGGCACCCCCGCGACTCCGAAAGGGACAAAGCGGTCAGGAAAATGGATGGATGGACATAAATGTCTTTATGTAATTATTGTAGTAGCTTTGGCACCTAAATGTTTGTTTTTAGGTTTCATACATAATGTATAGGTACATTTTTTTCTATATAATTATGATTAGGCAGTTTTTAGCCCAAATTCCCAAAAATCTTTTTTTAAGAGATGATTTTTGCACATTAACAGTAGCTCATAAAATTTGTCTGAGTTGTCCGTGGGACTGTTAGCTCAAAAGTTACGCTACGTCAAAATCCCAGCATGCCTTTGTTTATACTCTCTCCTGTTAGCTTACACCTCCTTGCAAGCTCAAGCTAACATTAGCGTATCTAAAAAATGGCATTGAATATTGGAACTATCCAGCTGTACATTTTTGAGCCAGATACCAGCTCAGACAAAGACAATTAAGACGTTCATAGATCTATTTGTCCTCAAGTGGAGGATTCAGAATTGTAGTGAAGAAGGGAGAAATTGGTCCGCCCATGATAGCTGCTCCGTCACAAACCTGAGATTTTTCAAACCGTGGGTTTTCATTGGCTCTGATCCAACACGATTTGAACAAAGAAATACTCAGAAACATGGATTTAATCTTAAAGTATTTTATATATGTCTTCCATCTTAAGACAAATGCAACAAGAGCTTGTTAAAAACAACAAAAAAGACGATTTTCATTGGAGTTAGACTGTTACTTTAATTAAAAAATATCCCTAAAAACGAACAAATAAATTATAACTTAAGTGTGTTTTTTTTGTTTTGTTTTATTTTCAGGGTGTCAAAGGGAATGGCAGAGGGAATGGCACCAATAATGGAACATTGGGAAGAGGGAACGGGACGGGTGGAGCAAACCGCTCTCCTTTGTCCTCCGTCAACTCTCTGGCAATTCAAGATCCAACTTCAGCCGAGTACGCTTCCATACGAAAGTTTAGGAAGGTATTTACACGGATCCTGTCTTACAGGATGTTTTTATTCTCTCATGTAAAATAAAAAAGATAGAAAACAGAAAATACTTACATATTAATTTGTAGAAAAATGTTCTCTATTTTCAGAATTTTAGAGCAATGAATCAAAAGTTTGTTTTGTTGGTAGACAACAGTTTAGACTATAATAAAAAATAATTTAATATCACTTCCATAAATACAAGTTAGTATTATTAATACACAATATCATGATAAAAAATACCTTTATACCCATTTGTTTAGTCTCATTTTTCAATTTTATTTCACTGATTTTTGTGTTTTCAATCATATGACCCAAACAGGCTGACAAGCTAAACCGGAAAGAGAATAGTGGCGCTGACAGCCAGTCTGACAGCCAGTCGAGTGTGAGCGACTCCCCTTCTGCTGCCCCTCCTGCACTGCACCGCAGTCAGGAGATCCCACGCAAACCGCTGGAGCCGTTTCATCTCCATTCTTTCCCAAAGGTACAGCAGTCATTTTCTCTGCAATAACTGAAGACATGTTCTCTAAGCCGTCTTTTTTTTTTTTTCCCCTCACAAATGTAAGTGTTCCATTTTACCACCAGGGGAGGCAATTCACAAAGAAATGAAATGAAGAACAAGTCCTGGAGATAAGATTCAGTTTTACTTCATGAAAGTCTTGAAACTGGGTCAGTTTAAATGTAGAAAACAGGAAGAAAGAGTGCTACTTTTCAGAAAATACTCTTCAGAATGTAGGTTTTGTATGGCTGTGTTTGTCGTTTAAAAGTGTATTGATTTCATACTGAGTACGGGTTTAGATGGAGGTGGATTATTCGCCATGGCGACCCCTAAAGGAAGTGGCCAAAAGGCCAAAAAATAAGAAGACTTAGACGTTATAAACACTTCTGAGAAGGAATCAGAAGGAACATGACTGAACGGTTCTTCCAAACTATACTGTCAAACTTTTTATTTTTTTTTCCGAGGTTGCACCATGTCGGTCCACTTCTCAACTTTTATGCGCTAAACCTCAGAGTGTGTGTGTGCATGTCCGTGAACGCGTGTGTCTATTCCACCTGTGGGTTTGGAGCAGCACAGCCCACTGTGTTGGAGCAAAGATACGAAGGATGGATTATGTAAGAGCTTGGCAGGCTGCCCGGCTGCTGCTGCTACGTGTGGATATGAGTGTGTGTAAATGTGTGCGTTCGTGAGTGTGCACGCTAGCTAGTGTGTGTTAGCTCTGGATCTCTCACCAAGTCCATCAAGGAAGAGCTCACAGGTAGCCAGCAGCCAGCATGAGGATAAATATTGTGCACATATTGAAGCCATTTACTCCCTTATGCTCTCTGGCTGTTATTACTAACTCTCTCTGCACAGAAGGAAGGCATAAATTTTAATCGTCCTCAGCTGCATGTCCACACACCACTTGGTGTTTTCTAATTGACTACTAATTGGTCTTGATCACTAGTAGTTAAGTGACACTTTTTAGGAGCAGTTACTGTTTTAATATTTGTATGAATGCTTGGTAAGCATTCACTATAGTGATCCTCCTGCTCTTTTCCGTGTTTTTCGGCACGTAAAAACTCAATCACACTTGCAACGATATCAGCGATCTTGGTATCAAAACATTCAGCTCGTACAGGACATTACTGCTTCTATTTTGGGTAATCATTTTCATAAAGTTTTTGAAATACTGAGCAAAATATAAATTTAAATATAATTTTAAGTAGATTAGCAACAGTCTCTTAAATATATTCATGGGCTGTTTTTTTAAATAGTAATTTTTAAAAAACTGAAGTACAGCCTACCTAATATTTTAGCAACATGCTAACGTTTTTGAGTAATTTGCTAACTACTGATGTTTCCATTGGCTAATTCAGAGTTTAGCTTGTATTTTAGCAACAGGCTAGCTTTTTTTTTTTTTCTTATTTGTTATTTTGTGGTTTTTATGCTAATTTGGAGTTTAGCTTCTATTTCTGCAACAGGCTGAAGTTTTTGGCTATTTTTTTTTATCTATTGAGGTTTTTATATCCTAATTGTGAGTTTAGCTTATATGTTAGCGAGAGACTAGCGTTTTTGACTAATTTAGTTTACTGAGGAGTTTTGGTCTATTTTGGGGTCTAGCTGCTTCAGCAATAAGCTAGTTTTTTTGGCTAATTTGGCATCTCTTGGTTTTTGGGGGTGGTAATTTGGAGTCAAGCTCATATTTAGGCAACACACTAAATGTTTTTGCAAAATTGTCATGTATTTAGAATTTTCAAGCAATTTTACTACACATTTTTTAGAAATTTAGGTCAACTTCAGTGCTCTTTCATAGTTCTTTTCAGTCTTTTAGCAAATTTAACATTTTGCAAATAGCTTTTGTATTTTCAGCAAATCCCTTCAGCAATTAAAGTAAATTGGGTCACCATTTCCAGCAAAAAACTTCAGCATCTGCAGCGACTACTTTCAGCAAAAAGCATTCACAGTAGCATTATTTCATAGTACTTTAAAGTTTATCAGTTGCTTTCTTCCTGAACGATCCACTCTGATCATCTTTTAGCCAAAATCTAAAAACCTGTGTCGTTTATTTAGGAAATAGTTTTTGCAGAGGAGTTGATAAGAAAGTTTGAGTTTTGGGTGGAATTTTTGTTGCAGAGCAAGCCCGCCCCCCCTTTTCCCTCCCCGTTGCTGAGAGCAGCAGGGAGGTTGTACTGATTTGCAACTATTTGCAGAAAGAAATACTCATAAATGCAATTTTAGGCTTAATTTATTTTGCTTATGTCCCCCCTATCAGAAAAATGTCATAAGAACCAGTTATGATCATCGGGGTGGGTCTTTTAAAGACCCTGTTTGCTGTCTCCATTCTGTTTTCCAGGAAATCGTGTTGAAATGAGCCACCTCAGCAGAGTTTCTGTTTTGGAAACACTTGTCTGTGTGTCAGTGGGTCTGCCAGGATATATCATTTAGTGAACATATTTGCATAAAACCATGTTGGTCACAGTCAAACAGGAGCTTATTAAAAAGTTGCAACTTGTAGTAGATTAGCCCCACTGCTGTTTTGTAAAATTTAAAAATAAAAGATTTTCTGTTGTAAAATACTGACAAAAAAAGCATTCAATGATTAAGAGCTGCAGCTCCCATTGATCCCACCTTCCAGGTGAGTCAATGCATTTTGACCTTGAGAGCTAAGCCACACAAAAGCCTGATTCACCACCTAAAGTAGAACATGGTCACAGTGTCCCTGTTTGACTAAAAGAAATAGAAAAATCTATGAACTTATCCACAATCGTCGTGGTGATTGCAGCAGCTGTCTTAGACCCTTGTTTGACTGTGTCTCTCAGGAGGCGGTGTTCATGGGAAACGGGGAGCAGTACATCTGGAAGCCTCCAGAGGACGACGACATTATTACCTTGCACCCGCCGCCGCCGCACCGTGGAGAGAACATACAAGGGCAGCCGTCTCCTCCGACGGCAAAGGAGGTAGTGTGCTTGTGCTCGCGCGTGCGTGTGCACACTATCCTATGTGTGCAGGCTTGTTTTGGTGAGCGCCGGGGAAAGGGAAAAAAATAAACCTGGGATGCCTGGAAAGACATGCAGGCGGGTGGATTACAGCAGTGTTTACCGATGGGGACACCCACTTGATTGGGCGCTTCGTCACAACATCGCTGCCTGTAACCTGCCAATCATGCGGGGTTTCTCCTTACAGAAAGAGGTTACATTACATAGCTCCAAAGCCCCCACCCTTCCCCTGAACCTTGACCTCAATCTCCCAACCCCCAGTCTGTCTCAGCAAACATCTAGCTAGACCGACCAGCCTTGGGTGTCACCTGCTTTCACATATTAATCATCCCAGCGTTTGTTGAGCTGCTTGGTTAAAGGTTTTTGCTTTTTTTGCATGATCAGCACAAGCTGACAGATCAGCCATGACTGGGATGTGGGCTACACACTGACCCACATACACATCTATCCATTTGCCATACCCGCTCATCCTGTTTAGAGCTGCGGGAGGAGGGGGCTGATCCCGTCTGGCCTGCCATTGGCCCAGAGGCGGAGCAGCAGCAGTCGGAGAGGGAAGTCTGCACACGCCAGTCATGTCGCGCACTCCCACATGCGTTTCCACATGCATCCACTCCCACTTTTTTTCGGTCCCAACCCCCCTCTCAATCTTTGCACTCTGCTGGATGAAGCGTAGCACACTGAGAGCGTTATTAACAGTTTGGGAACTTTGTTGGTGCCTGGGGGTCAGGGCTGGGCAGTTGGGGTAGAGAGGTTTATCCCTGAAATAGACCACCGTCTATTATTAGGGCCTACTTCTCTGCGCCTCTTAAAAAGTATCCTATTTTGGTAGAATCCTGTTGCAAAGCACATTGTTTCACATAAAGCTACATTTTCATGGACTCAGCTATTTGATTTTAAAATACCATCTGTGGAGGTTAAAGGGTTAAGAAATCAGCTGCCCTTGACTACACTTTGTGCCTCTCCTTCTTTTCTCATTTTTACTCCGACGTGAATTGTGTTTCATTTCAAGAGAACGCCGTCGCCCTGACATGCCCCTATACTCTGGAGTCTGTCAGTTGCAGCCGTCAGAAAGTGTTAATTTTCCACTCCCGACTCCGGAGCCCTCTCCCTCCGCTCCACTCCCTTCGCAGCTTATAAGGCGGCCCAGCCCTCCTCACGCAGTCACGTTGCAACGAGCATGTCTGCCCGCACGAATATCAACCCCCAAAACTCTAAAACAAGCGGACAAATCTTTCATGCACATTGCTTCTTCCAAAGTCTGTCACTTTTTGAATGTAGAATCGTAGCAGAAAGAAGTGGTGAAGGGAGGAGGGGCGGGGAGGAAAAACACAGCCTTCCTCAACAGCTGTAGCTCAGTTTTGAAATCCCCATCATCTTGTGACTTCCTTCCTCTGCTGCACACACTCTGCGTGTACACACATACCCTCGCCTGTGTGCATGCAGACACTGCACACATTTATAGCATACGCAGGGGTCTTTGTTTATTCAAAAAAGGTCACAGATTTGTGGGGGCTGGGGCTGGATGCGGCTTCAGATCCGCCTGTGACAGAAGAAGAAAAAAAATGAAACGGTGACAGATTACGTTTCCATAGCACAAGCAGTATGTGACAGATGTATTGAATAGGTCTGGGTTGGTAAAATCCATCCATCCATCCATTTTCTTGACCGCTTTGTCCCTTTCGGGGTCGCGGATTGGTAAAATCAATTAGTCAATTTGAATCGATTTAAGCTTAATAGAGCGATAATCGATTAATAAGAATAGAGATCAAATTAGCACATAAGGCTGAAGTCCACGAGCTTGATGCTAACATTTAATGGAATTTCCCATTGGATGGCTAATGCTAACGTTTGGTCGTCGTAAACATACGTTGTTGACTAAATGAACATCTTTATAAACTCACAGGTAATCATTTTCCAAACTCTTTTAAGGAAATATATTGTAAAGTACCATTTGTGGTCCAAAGCAACATTTTTTGCTCATACTTTTTTCTGCAATAAGGTGTAATGCCATAGCACGATCGCCACCTTGTGGCCAAACTGAAACGTCCTCCAGGAGAAGCAGAACAATGTTTGCAATGCTAATGAAATGACCATCTTTGTTAGAACTTCTCCTTTTGAGAAACCATGTTACACTGTATGCTATTAACAATCTTATTATTACATTTTACTGTATGTGAATATATTCAAAACATATAATAGATAATTAATATGTTTCTAAACAAATATGTCTAAATGTGTAATCTGTATAAACTCAAAATTTAATTTTATCAAATTTAAGAGAGGATTTGAGAGGATTGAAAGAATTGAAAAAAAAATCAGAAGAGAATCGATCTGGTGAATTGAATCAAATAGTTTCTGGAAATTATTATTGATACCAAGTCCTAGTATTGAAGGTAAGCGTAATACATTTTTTTTTTTTAGATTAATCCAGGGGTCTCAAACTTTGTGGCCCCCCACCTTAATTTGAAAGTCTACTGAGCAATATCTTCTGCATGTCCATCCTTCTTTGATGAAAGCTTTGTATTTGGTTTGTGATATTTCAGTCATCTTTCCTATTGTCGTTGGATCTGGTCATCAGAGAAGTTCTTAGCAACAGTTGCTAGCATTGTTAGCTCTTGTCATTTCACAGGACACGCAGAAGATATTGCTCAGTAGTACATAGAAATGAACAAATGTTTAATAAACTTGTTCAGTAGACATAGACAATGGACCAAAGATATGGCCAGTAGACGCAAAAACATATTTTTGGCACAAATGGAACCCTATACGGCCCAGCCTTAGCCTTCAGTGGTGCCAAGGTAAATTATGTTTGAGATTCCTGGATTAATCTGTGTGTTTTTGTAGTGAAAGTCTACCAATGTGGGTGTGAACACAAAAGGTAAACAAGATCATGCCTCACAATCCTCTCCTCTTGTGCCCCACTGATGGAATTTTGACACAGAAATGCCAAAAGGTCACAGCACGGGTTTATCTGAATTCCTTACAAGACTTCACACATGCTTTCTAGTCGTGAGTCCAGATATCACTGTAAGGGCACACACAATTGCGCTTCAATGAATCACACACCTGCACAATGTTCGGCAAAACCCTCATAAGCTTAAAGCCAGTCGGGCGTGAGTGAAGGCTCATCCCGAACACTGAAATCATTCTGTTTTTCTGCACGCTGGCCGCCGTCCAGATCTTTCATACCACGGGCTGCTGGGCAGTTGCCAAAGCAGTTGTGGTGAAATTTTAACAGGTCCATCCCCTGCAAAGCTAACTCTCTCTGCCTGGAACTGGCTGAACTGATAACACAGTTTACACTGTCTTATCCTATCTGTTCAAAATAGGTCAGGTTACAGCACAGAGCGAGCTCTGTTAACACATGTGGACAAACAGACATATCCAATCAACTCTAGCTCATTGTATGTTCACATAGTCTATGTTTACGATAGAATGAACTAGAATAGAATAGGCAGGTAACTCACCTTGCTCTTCTCCTGTATCTGTTCTCAGATTGCCGACACTTACTCCATCGTGTGCAAATCGCAGAAGAAGAGGCCTCCGATGGAACACAATGGAGCAAAGACCCTCCCACGCTCCTTCGGTGGAGACAGAGGAAACCAGGGTTCCCGAGGCCGGGGCCGAGGAGTTCAAGGCCAGGCCCGCTCCCAGGAGGAGCCGTGCTACGAGCCAGTAGGCGACAGGTCCTGGTCCACTCCGGTGGCCGAGTCGGACCCCGCGTATGCTAGCATTGACACCCAGCGAAAACGCGAGCAAGGGGGAGCCAGTAACATCACAAGCGGGGGTAGCGCCACGCTAAAGAGGAAAAAGCAAGCGACCCAGCAGCAGCAGCCACCAGCACCAGCGGCTCCTCAAGCCTCAGGACCAAATCCTCCCCTTGCTAGAGGGCTCCCAGGAGGGGAGAATTTCTATGAGACCATCAGTGATGTAAAACAAGGGGCGAACAGCTCCAGCACCACAACCATCTTCACCTTCAACGATGGGATGGAGATGTATGTGACTGGCCTGTAGCTCTCTGCCTGGCAGAGGCCTCTGAATCCTCTAGTTCAAGAGGTCTTTTGGTTCACCGAGCGACAGGTTGCTGTACATAGACACAAGGCAGGCCCTCTATTGTCAGTCAACTTGAGGATCCATTTGGTGTTGACATCAGGTACAAACAGGGTCTTAATTCAGGTTCAGACTTCCTTTGATTGGTGTGTACTTCAGAACCAGCCTAAGCCTAGTCCAGCCCAAATACTGACCAAATGCATATTTACAATGAAAAAAGAAGGAAGTGTTTTTGTCTCTGACCATATTCACTCACTTGTGCACCATCATTTGATTTTTTGTGTGAACACTGTACTTTCAAACGAGGACGTGGTATAACTCACTGCCTAACACAAACACATTTTAAAGGGTAACCAAGCACTAAGTCAACTTCTAAATCAATCCTTCTAGCTCCCTAATTTTTTTAACGATTTTCACAAAACATGGCCCGAATCAAAACTTAGAAAATGATTGATGTTGTGGTATTTTCCAGAGTATAAGTCGCTATGGAGTATAAGTTGCACATTTAGGAGAAAAGTCTGACGTTTCAGAACGTATCTGCCAAGTCAAGTGAAGCTAAAAACATAAAGAAAATTATCAGAGTTTAAGGGGAAAATAATCAGATTCTCTTCCATGTTTGCTTTCGACAACACTTCTTCTGCCGCTGTCAGTAGCAAATACTTTTAATACAGCGCCCTCTAGCGGTTGCTAGTGTAAACAACCGCTAAAAGACAACCAGTGTTTACTGGGAACATAACAAATATATAACCTTTTAGATGTCTAAAAAAATACAAATACTAAGTCACTCCTGAGTGTAAGTCGTACCCCTGGCTAAACTATGAAAAAACTGCAACTTATACTCTGAAAAATACAGTATTTACATTTTTATTATCTCAAAAAACTACGCTGGAAATAGTGCAAGAACTGTGCCTTCTAGTGTTACAGCTATAAAGCTAACCTGTCAATCATAGATCCAAGCCACAGCTCCGCGGCTCAGTCCGGCTCCACTAGCCCCGCCCCCTTTTTCTGCATTTTTCAAATCTGGGCTGAGAATAGAGTCAGCCTCCAATTCAATTTTATTTATATAGCCCAATAACACAAAGAAAAAATTGTCTCATTTGGCTTCATGCCGGTAAGGTAAGTCATAAAATAGGAACATAGCTAAAAACTAAACGGACTAAACAAAACAGGTTATCCCTGCCCTTAGACCCTCCCTCCTGGTAAGGAAAACTCCTAAAAAAAACTGATTCAGGAAAAAAGAAGAAACCTTAGGGATGCTCACATGAGGGAGATATCCTATCCCAGGATGGACAAGCAATTTATCAGGACTATTAAAGAAAAAATAGCTTCTACAACAAATTAGCCTTCAACTGCCCTGTTTGGTTACCCTTTAAATATAAATCTGCATGCATTGTGCAAACTCATAAAAAAGTGTAGCAATTAAAAATTGATATTTATTAAGTGTAAAGTAACCAAAAAAGTCACCAAAAAAAGAGAAAAAAAAACACACACTCATGCCTCATCTCTGATGACATTGTCACAGAAATCTGCGGTGCTTCTCTCTTCCGTGTCAAATGTGAAACGGGTTTAAAAGCACACTGACCTGCTGCCGGGCAGACGGCATCGTGGAGCGCTGTGCAAACACGGGCCTTTATGTAAGCCGCCGGCTCACATACAGGAGCGGATGACGCTTTCTGACTTCAGTCCACGGGACTTCATCGGTGGACCCGGATGTTACCAGTAACACCTTTCATTAGACAGTGAGTTCTCCTTGATAATGGAACCTAAAATAGAAAAAATACAAATTTGAGAAACATCTGTAGCCCGAGGAATGTTGACACACCCAACACACCCCCACTCAGACACACATATTTAGCAAAGTCATGCAAGATGAAGGGAGCAGGACAGGGCCGTGAGTGGCTTCTGCAAAAATGTCTGAGACTCACGCTTGCATGACAGGAATAAGAGATAGATCCTTTTTTTTCTAGAGAAATAAACAGATAAATATAATAATAGTAACAAAACATTGTTTTCTGCTGTTTTAGAATAAAAAGTCCACTGGGGATTGTAAATAACTGATTTTAGGACCATTGTCATTTTTTTTTTTTTTTTTTTTACTGGCAAGCTGCAGGACTGCTGGGCCTAACTGTGCACTGGAGGGTAGAGGATGTATTCCAGCGCGGTTCTGATTTGCTTTCTGGACTCCAGTCAAAGCCAGAACTCCCGCTTAGCTCACCGGATTTAAAACCGTGGTTAAAAAAATTGTGGCAGAATGTTTGGACTCCAAAGAAAATACTGAGCTGTGGATGCATGAAAATAACCATCTAGTGTCCTTTGGAAAGTTTTCCATTCTCCTTCTCCTTGTTTCTGTCCTGAAATCTCTTCCATTACAAACAACCTCTTTCCCTTGTTGCTTTGGGGAACATTTAAAAAAAGAAAGAAAAATTTGGCAGAAAAAAACTTTTGGACTAAAAAGCTCAGTCACATCGAGACAAACTGGTGTGTTAAACAAGTTAGTAACAACCATCTATAAATACTACTGTGTCAAAAAATATGTACAAAAGAAATGCACACTGTATTTTAATGCACTGTTTTTTTTTTAGCTTACTAATGATAACATTGGTAAAATAGCTCACACCACTGCCATGAAAAAAGTATGTTTATTATGTTGTTGGTGCAGTTTTTTCCTGCTTGATCAAATATGTGCATGCTTTGATATATGGAGATGAAAACTGATATTGTTTGACTTCGTTCATTTCGTTTGCGACGCCTCCGTTTTACGCAAAGTAGCATTCACTTTTTTTCAGCAGCTGAGTCGAAAGAAAAGGAGGTGAACATGGCTAGCAGTGTTTTTTCTAGACTCTTTAATGAGGAGGAAGGAGTGAGATGGGAGGGGTGGGGCACGCACGGCCTTTAAAGTCCTCCTATGAGATTTTTTTTAATTTAAAAAATGTTCTTAGTAGTGTTTTAATTAGAATTAAGAAGTTTTTAACCAAAATCCCACAACCTAAATGTCTTAAAAAGTCCTTTTTCACGTTGATCTGAAGCCTCTGTTTCCAAACTCTCCTCTGAGGGGGCGTGACTTTTGGAGCTGAGGAGCTCCACCCCTGATCGCTAGCCGGACCAGATGAGGGGTTTAGCGCATGTGCAGCCTAGCTGTGACGTAAAGACGGCTCATTAATTCAAACAGAGTGTTTCTACGACAGTTTGATTGACAGTGAATAAAAGGAGAAATTCTCGAAAATGCAAAAACAAAATGATTTCTTGTTACATTTGTTGTCTTTCATAAGAAAAAATGTCACACAGACATGTTAAAAACTAAAAAACTGGACTTTCATCAGAGGGGGACTTTAAAGGCAGATGAACCCAAAAACACAATGCGTTTTTCCTTCTGCTGGTTCATTCCGTGCACGCTCTCCCTCTCTCTCCTTGTAATTTTTTTTTACTCACATTTTCTCCCAAACAGGGGCCTTTGATGTCCAGTTCTAAGGGACTTGGGAGGGAGGGGGTTGATATGTGGGTTGAGAAAGGGGCAAGGGTTGTGGGTCAAGTCAACCCCGGCCTGATATCAGCTATTCACCAACAGCTCAGCTACTGTCTGATATGAGAAATGGTCAACAGCTGCCGTTCCGTACAAGTTCCCATGGAGCTTCTCTTAAACAATGCAAATTGGAAATCGCTATCACACTTGGTTATTTATTTATTTACTGTGGCTGTCACCTAATGTGTCAAAATGTTCTTTTATCCTGAGAGTAAAGCACTGATATGATATACTTTATTGAACGCTGTTAGACACTTGAGTGTGACAGATGTTCATTGCACAAATATATTAAGAAGATGTAAATGTGTAAAATACTCTGTTGCTGTTCTGATGTTGTTCTATTGTAACATACAGTATATTTGTTGACCTAAAAAAAACAAAAGATATTATTATCAAAGACACATTGTACTATGTGGATGCAAAATGTTTCCATGCTTTCCATGCAGATACAAATGCTGTTTAACTGTCTAATCATATAATTATGGGCCAATACTGCTGTGACAGCTGTAGCCAATGTTGTATGTTCTTAAAGCACAGGGTTTAGTTTAAAAAAAAAGAAGAATAAATACAATAAAATATAGTGTGACAGTGCAGATATGCAAAAGATTGTAATGTTTTATATGACCCTTCATAAAATATAAAAGTGAGTTTTTACTTTTCTAATAAAGTGGCACATTATACCATGATTGTTTGTGTCATATTCTATGATAAAAAATGTTGAGCATCACATAAATACTATTAAAGTCCCACTCTGATCATCTTGATATATTGTGAAAGCAGTGGGATTTTTTTATTATGATTATGGTGATTATGGCCCAAAAAACTGTTGTTTTTTTAGGACATAGTTTGTGCAGAGAGGCAGTATTTTATCAGAAATTCACCTCTGAGTTGTGGGCGGGACTGTTGGTATAGTCATTACCTATGATTCCTTTGTTTATGCTTTCTCCCACTAGCTTACAGCCCCTCACACCCTCAATGTAACACTACCGATGAAAAGAAAATGACAAGCAGCTCAGACGATGAAAACAAAGACGTGCATGGATCTAGTCGTCTGCAAGAGGATGCATTTTTGACATGCTCGCTCCTGATTAGCGAGAGTGGTTGCCATAGAAATAATAACTCCGAAATAATGACTCAGACTCCACCTACTAACATCATCTGGTCCCAAAATGGTTAAACCCGTTCTGCTGAGAAATGGCGACTGAATTTACTTCATTTTGTTAGAACCCAAGGTAAGGTGTTGGTGATGTCACAGCCTTGCTTTGTCTGTGTCTATATATGTCAATGATTGGAATGGAGTGGAGTATGGGGCTTGTGGCTTGCTATAGTAATTTAAACATCACACAAGCTTTTGTTTAATCTACCCCTGGTTCACTGTTTTAAAGAAATACTTTTTAATGCAATGTTAATCTTAATATTTTTTAAATATTTTCCTCTGTCATGAGAAAAACATGTTAAAACACCCAAAACCCAATTTTTATAGGGGTGGATTTTCAACTGTTACAATAAACTTTTCTTTTTTTTTGTAGTAGTAGTAGTAGTGGCGAATATACATGAATTGTGTGTTTCATTTCTGCTATTGGTTTAAGTGTGATCAGGTATCATGCAGTAAAAATGTCCTCAGATATTTTCTGACAAAATATTGCATAGTTTTATCTATTAAAATGATCTAAAATCTGTATGAGTGATGCAAAGTTTACTTTAAGGAAGACCACACATGTAAACAAGTCAAGATTTGAAATATGCAAAACTAGATTTAAAATCAATTTATAAAATAATAATCCTTGTCTTAAGTTTTCCTAGACCAGGATCTACAACCTGTGGCTCCTGAGCCACATGTAAAAAATGCTAACTATTGAATATATAAAAGATTCGTTATAAGTTTTGTCATTTCTACTTAGATGTTCAACATGTCAAACAACTAAGCAAAAAACAGAAATTCTGTAGAAATGTTCTTTAAATTTGTGTTTTTTAATTCATTGGTAGTCAAATAAAAGTCCCCAAATGTTGTTTTATTTTGGTAAATCACACCAAAGTGGTTAAAGTTTTTAACCAATGCATTTTAAAATGATTTAGAGTTACATGTTTTGTGTTTCCCATCTTAGAAAATGACAATAAAAAGCTCAGTTTATTCTAAATGTTTTTTAATAAATAGATTCTACTAAAAGGTTGCTTATATCTGAGAGTAAAAGGGAAAAAAGTGAAGGTGGCACACCAAAATCCTAATGATAAAAATGCCACGTTTGTCTTGCATTTTAAATGTAAGTAAACCTGGTGTAGCAGGAGAACCTTTTTTGACACATGGTGGGTTTTATTTTGAAAGGAACTACTGCTCTCAAAAGTAAAAGAAGTTACAACTGTTAAATATATACAAACATACTTTTGAAATTGAATTATTGTAATATTTTAATTAATTTATAAATCAATGTTTAATTGACAAAAAACATAAATATGGTGCTTTTTTTGTCTCCCATTGGGTTCTGCTCTAGGAAACTAGACCAAATGGTTCTTTTAGTGTTAAAGGTTGCAGACCCATGTTCTATCTGAAACTAAACTTGTTTATCTGCAAAACATCAAAGAGTTGTTCAAGTCTTAGGAAAAAAAAACACAAGATTTTGAAATGCAAAATAAAAGTCTTGCATTTTGGAGCTAACTAGTCTCAAAGCTACAGTTTGAATTGCACAAACATACACGCGCATGCGCACTTTGCTCAAAGGCCTGCAAGCTGCTTTTTTCTGCAGGCTCGATCTGTCCTGCCTTGCACCACCGCGGCTTGTCGTCGACAGAAACCGGCCGGTAAACTATTGGTCACGCCCCTTCCTCTCTGCCTAACACATTGCTCCGATTAGAAAAAAACCATGATTGACATGTCCTCAGTAGCCAATCAGAGGCCGCCTCGCTGTGGACGCGTGCCAATATGCAATGTTTATGTATACGTCGAACCAATCGGATTGCGGTAAAGGAGGCGTGTCGTCGTTTGGAGGAAAAAGGCAAAACAATCTTTTTATCCTTTTGACCGGGCGGCTTTTTGGATATCCTGGGTTTGCGGTGCTAGGAAACTTTCAAATGTAGACTAGAATATAAATTAAAACCTTAAAAAAGCAGTTTCTAACAACTCGCGGCAATCTCGATAAATGCATCTAATTCCAGCAGTTTGCAATAAATTGCACGGAAAGCCGGGTTTTCTTCGTCACATCTAAGTAATATGGAGTCCAAATACATTTTGGAAAAGTCGTCGGTTGGGACGAGGGTCGGCGGTGCGGATTTCAACTACCGGGCCGGCCGCTCCGTTCTCCGAGACACCAGGGTCCTCATGGTGGAAAAAAGCAGCTCCATGCAGGCGTACACGCACGGCCCAATCCTCTATAAATTTGCGGTGGACGACTTGACGTCGGAGGTAAAGAAGGACTGGTCCAAAGGGAGCGGACTAACTCCAGGCGGTCGAATTCTACAGGACACAGAAAAAGTATGTCTTTTTTCTTTTCGCTTCGGGAATAACTATGTTTCGGTCTAATAAACCCTACATTTACCGCTTAATATGTGTAAAAATGATCTCCCATAATGCTTTTCGTGTTGTGGTGGAGTATGCTAGTAGGGTTTATAGTTAACAGCGATGGCATATGTTGCTAATACGTTTTAACGGTTCCCGACGGTCATACTTGCAAGAAGCTGCTCCTCCTACTGTACGTATATAAAATGAAAATGTTTCGTTTGGACACAAGGGTTTCAAAATACAACTATTTTGTTTTCTTTTTCTGGGACGAATATAAATCCACCGACTGCCTTTAAGCGGAGCTTTTTATAAGTGTTTCAATCGTGTTAAAACCGCTTTAAATGGCGGCTCATTCTGTGTGCAAAGTTTACAGAAAAGGGGGGCAGGGCTGTTTAGCTGTCGAGCGTCACCCCTCCCCCAATACTTCAGGGTGGAGCTACAGCGTGGGCTTCCTGCCTGCACAGCAAGGCCCAACTGTAGACAAAACTACTACCAACCTACTTTTTAAACACCACTGTGGTTACAAGTTTAATCATTTTCTCCAACTTTGCTACTTTTTTTAAGTTTGAATTCTTCCTAAAACACATCCTTATGTTTTTTTCCCTTTATTTTTATGTTGACTATAATATAATGATGCCATTTTGCAGTTGAATCTCTTTGGAGTGTTACCACACCCACTTGTGTCATGGTTCGTTGACTATTATATTCAGATAAGGACAGAAATAACTGCTTGTTTACATCCGTCAGCCTCGCTGAGCTAGAATCAAAACAGCATTTATTTTACTTTTTGTTTGCTGTGCTTTGGATAGTGAATGGAAAAAAAGAACAGAATTTGTTTATGATATCTAAACCAAACTTTTTCTAGTAATCGATGTGTAAAGTCCCCCTATGACAATTTTCTATTTTATTTTAAAAAAAAAGTTGCCTGTGTTTTAATTATGCTTGTGAAGTTTTTAACCAAAATTCCACAACCTAAATGTCTTAAAAAGTCCTTTTTCACGTTGATCTGAAGCCTCCTTTTCCAAAATCTCCTCTGAGGGGGCGTGGCTTTCGGAGCTGAGCTGAGTAGCTCCACCCCTGATCCCCACTGCCTGATTATGATAGCTCTGTGCCTTACTACGTTAAATCTTCACCGCTCTACATAAAAATGTCAAGCAATGTGGGTAATGTCCAATTGTACTCTGAGCCGTATTTCAGCTCGGGAGAGGAAGTGAAGAGCTTTGTGGACCAAAAAGCCTGATTCTTTCTCCTTCCAGTTCACCAAAAACTATTTTAGCTAATTATTGAATGCTTATTGACGTTTCAGTGACATTTAAATTCAATCCATTGGTTTCTCAGAGCAGAGTCCTTTTGAAAGTAATGAAAGCTAACATCAAAACGGTCTTTCGCTAATTTTCAATCTTTTACAACTGCGGTCAAATGTACCGCCGTTTACATTTCTGTGGTCAGAAATCATCAAAAAAAAAAAATCATCAAAAAGATCTGTGGCTTTTCGCGAAGATTTTCCAGTGTTCTCAGCCCTGCTACCATAAGTATTGTATGAAACTCGTACAAAAAAATCCAGTGACGGCTGATTTCACCACCGAAATGCGAATGGCGGATCATTTGACCGCAGTCAATGGGAAGATGCCATCTTCTCTTCTCTGGCACCTGAGCTAGACACTCTAGCCGGGCCAGATGAGAGGTTTAGCGCATGTGCAGTATAGCTGTTTTGACGTAAAGGCTCATTAATTCAAACAGAGCCTGTCTGTGACAGTTTGATTGACAGCAATTTAAAAGGAGAAATACTTGTAAATGCAAAAATGTTTTCTTTTTCTTCAGAAAAATGTCTCACATGCATGATTTTCATCAGAAACTGGACTAAATGATAAACAAACATTGCTTTTTGTTTGATTTTTCTTTTTTTTTCTTTTTCTAGACTGGCCTCAGGGACCAAAAAGACTCTGGTTCCACTGGAATTCTGAAGAGGGCTAGTTCAACTCCCAATCCAGGCATAAATGGGCAGTTGCCAGGCAGCTACATGCATTTGGACACCAGAAACCCAGGGAAACAGGCAGAGCCGGCCAGCAACTTCAAGGCAGCACAAGGCCAGCATGCACCACAGGCAGAAAAACAGCCCCTTCCCTCCTCTCACATCCCTGTTCCCAGAAACAGGTATGAAGAGGCTGATTTTTATACCTTTTTATGTTGGAACCTTTTTTTTACCTTAACTTTGGAGTTATGTGTTTCCTTTTAAATTGCAAAAAAGGTCATATTTTAAGCTTTTTGCATGTTTACACACACGCTCTGAAAGTATGTTGTGTAATTCTTGATCCTGATTTCCCTTGCTCAGCTCTTCTGTCTCTGGAACATTAGTCAGCAGCTAAACTTAGGCTAACTACGACATTTTTAAGCTCGGTCTAAGGTGTGTTCATTTAATTCTCAACTATAAATAGAATTCACCATGTGGGTATGAATGCACAGTGGCTTGAGTGTAAGAGCGTACTGGTTAACTGACTGCATATTTGGCGTTTAGTCCTGAATAGTTTCGAAATACTATGCCTGAAGAGAGCCAGAGCTCACAGTGATGGCCAAGATTGCTCAATCATTTGACCGAAGGAAAAAGAGGGGGATGGAATATGTATTGAGATAAGTCAGTTGGGAAGGGCTTTTGTGGTCAGATGTTATACTGTTTGGCTGTTTTCAAAGACTCTGTTGACAGTCTAATGACAAAGGGATCTAGTTAAATGATTACCTGTTTGACCCAAAGATCTTTGCTGTATCTCAGTGTCATGTTTACAGTGCAGTTTTTTTTTTGGTGTGCTACTGTGAATTCACACGTATCCTGGACCCGATCGTGTGCACGGTCATTTCAGGTTAACCTGCATGCACACACAGGCGTGCACGCTTCCCCGAGAATGAGCTAATCTGAGCGCATTTCAAGGGCGGTGTTGAAATGAAAGAGGACGGTGAGGGGTAAGGGGTGGTACTTGGGAATTTTTAGTTTTCTTTTTCACTCAGATTGTAGTTTATGTCAAAGCAGACAGGTACCAGCTTGAGAGCTCACATAAAATCAAGATGCCCCGTAGCGCTACAGTAACTTACACACTGAACAACTTTTTTTGTTATCTTTTTCCTTTCACAATTCGATTTATGTCTCCGTTTTTTGTTCCGGTATACATATGGAAAAACATGACTGTCAATTAAGTAGGACTCTATTTAATTCTGTCAATGGTTGGATCCTCTTGAATTGAGTCTAATTAGTCAACAAAACAAGCTGCAAATCCATAGATGAGGGCAGAGTAGCAATTGATGAATCAAAACTTGCAATAGCTTATAAAAATAGATAATTCCACATCTGCATTTGGAATTAGGATTTGAATAGAAAGGGAGTTCTGTTCCAATAGTTTTTTTTTTCTTTTTAAATAAATTGATATATCCGTACCCTGCTCAGGAATGTTAACATTTTTATGTCTTATTGGTTTCTTTTTTACTGCTGGTGAACAAAAAAGAATTCAGCTGAACAATGTTACACTAATTGTATTATATTTATTATTATTAATGCTATTCACATTCATTATTCCTATTTTGACTAAATAAATAGACATCTGAGCCATCATAAAAGCATCAAACTGGTTTAATACTCTCATGCGACCTTTGACTGCATTGAGAAGATGGTGCCTTTACTAAGTATCTTATAAGTATAAGTATCTTTACTTTACCTTTAGGCCAAAAGCCTTCTGGATAAACAAGAACCAGTAAATACACACCGCTATGCAAATCTGTAAATTGCAAAACAAGTTGTAAAGTGTTCCTTGGGTAATGGTGGTGTTGTGTGGATGTAAAGATACTCATCAATATGTAATATTCAAAGGAAATAATAGACCAATTTGTTTGTTAGAGGTGGGTTTTTTTGGGCTCGTTTGGGTGTTCAATTAACTGCAACGTTTTTCATCAGTTTGGTCAGTTTAAGCATTTGATTTTCTCATGAGTGCTGTAAGTTATGCCCAACAAAATGAGTGTATACAATTAATCGTTTGTTGCCTGTATGAACTGAGCTTGTGAGAAAAAAAGCAATCTAAAGATGTTATGTAGATGATGCTGTTTGACACACAGAAGCTATGAATATCTGCAACTGCCCACCAGCCAATTGAATTTAGCAAGTTAAAGAGGTGTGCCAAAATACCGATATTGCGATATATCGCAACATTAAGTCCTGCGATTGATTCTCAATGGGTTTTCACCATGAATTTATCTTTTTTTATGTTTGAAGAGGCTGTAAAACATTAAATTTGTAATCCTTTTGTGAGATGTTCCTTTGGAGGTAGATAGGGGGCGCGCGTTGCCAGACTGGCTGTTGTGGACACCAATGTGCCTAACGGCTACTTGAATTATTACATATTTGTTCTGTTGTGTACAACAATTTTGCACTAAGAATTGGGCCTGTTGTTCATGTTGACTATTGTTAACACTGAATTTTACAGATAATTCAAATTCAGTTGGTGTCAATGCTGTCAAAGACAGTATTACTAATTTCAGTAATGTTGCACAAAAGTGTCTATTATTTGTTTTGTGTTATTTGTTGCACAAAATAAGACACAAGTTGTGTATTATTATTTTGTTCAAGCTAAAAAACAGGGGAAATATATTACTAAAAAATGTGTTCTTCCATATATTCTGAGTTAGTAGAGATGATTTTTATCAATTATTGCAGTATCACGATATTCTCGATATCATGAGCAATGTAATGCATCTTATCCTTATTTCCAGCCTTACTTGTGTTTTAAAAGATCTTTGATGATCGATTTGTGTACTACACTGTTAACCCATTTTTATGCTTTGCTCTGTTTCCTTTGCTAAATTTTGTATTTCACACCACATCTTGTCCGAATGCAAATGCTGCAAATTAGTTTGCTACCTTCCAGACAAGTCGGGGCAAAGACCTATCAGCATGATTCAAGGAAGAAACAATAGTGCCTTATTCTGGGTATATTCATTCACGTAAACAAAAGACATAACCAACTGAACCTACTTTAAACACTCCCACCCGTTTGGTCAACTTCGTCTCCACTCGTGTCCCCCCCGTTTTTGTCTGTTTGGTTCACCCACACCCAAAAGGGGTTTGACCCGTCAATACTCACCAGACGGAGATCCAGGGCTCTGATAATGACAGAATAAGAAGCAGTTTGAATTAAGCTGGGGAAAAAACCATAAGACATTTGATTTCTTTTATCTGGCCTTGGTTGGTTTCACCACCACCACATTTGGGAAAACATGAATGGAAAACCCTGAGTCAGCAGAACCAGGACTCCAAAGCGTGCTTAGTTAAATGAAGTGGGAAGGAGGCTCATAATTACTAACCAGCTTTTGGACTAGGCCTGCATGAGCGGCGAGTAAGGTTTTTTAACCAAGTAAGCAATCAGGAAGGAGTAAAGTCCACAACCTTTCAAACCCCCTTTTAACCTCGTCACAACCAATCCCTTTCTTTCAAAGGAGATATTACAGCCTGTCGTTGAAGGTCAGAGTCAGGGGAACAGCTACACCCCCCCACCCCACTCCAGTGTGTGATGTCTAACTGACATCCAGGCAGCTGACGGGGAAGAACAGGCCATTGCTGTTATTGCTTAGAGCTTAGCTTATCTTTTATCAAACTGATCTTAAAAAAAGTATTTTGGAGCTGAATGGTACGTTTACATTTGTCCCTCTGTTTTTTTTTTTTTGGCCTCTTTTAAAACAGCCAGACTACAAGAGGTTAAGGCTTTTGCATTGACAGGCAGGGGTTAAAGGTCATCCCCAATGAATGCAGTTATGTGGGAGGGGAAGGTCGAATCAGGATGCAAACAAGCATCTGGCGCGTCTGGTAAGTCAACCTTAGAATCTAGGTTATGAGTTGCACATATACAACAAAGGGGGCAAACAAGCAGTTCATCTTTGGGTACTAATGTCTTATTATTTACTGACTCAAGAGTTGTTAAAACAATTTAAAGATTAAATATGTAATATTTGTTTATTAGAGTACAACTGTAGCTGACAGGATTTTATCTGGCAGTACGATGCGTATCTCGATAGATGTCTCTTAACATGATGCGTATTTCAATACATCTTTCACTAAACGATGCATATACATGTTTCACAATACAATACGTATTGTGATATATATTTCCAGACTGTACCAGAACAGTTTTTCACTTTTTTTTGAGAGTATAAAACACTAGCTGAAAAAACACTACTGAATATTAATACGTCTTGCATTGTAATAAAATGGTAACATTCATTTTATTTAATGATCACAACATTAAGCACTGCAACTGTATTCTGATACTGGCAGCAACGTGGCACAAAGTTTCGATTCGGTACCCATCCCAACTAAAAACTAAGTAGTACAAGTCTCATAACAACAAAAACCACAAGACTGACTGAACTTTTTAACACACGCTTGTTCTCGTGAGACCCTTTGCTGTTGTGGGCGTGGTGTAGAGCTGCTCTAAGGAGCTCCGTGTGCAGTGCTGCCAACTAGAGGTCGGGGGTTCAGGTGGAAAACAAAAGTAAGACACTACAGGATGCTCATAATTAATTAATTAAATACTGTCTTGTCAGCACTTTAAATTGATACAAGTATCGCCAAATGAAATATCATGATATATTGTCTACACCTTTAAATAAAACTAACTAGACAAAAACAAATAAAGTAATAACTAATTTGTATTTTGTTTATATCTGCGTATTTATTTACTTTTCTTATATAATCATCACAAAGATTGAACACAATACAGAGTAAATGCTAAGGTAGTGCTGGGGGATATGACAATACATATAGTGTGGGGGATAGAAAAGTGTTTATCGTGACATTTCTCTTCTATCGCTCCTATTGTTTTTATTTTTTTATTTTTATTGCTGAACTTTAGTGGAAAAATATCTTTTCCTCCTAAGAAACTGAAAACTGTTGTGTACTTAAAAAAACTGTTTCTCATTTGTGACGACTCAGTAACATGTTATTTGGAAAAGAATTAAGTCAGAGAAAAGTAAGTAACGACAGTTTTGTTATTTTTTTAGAGAATAGCTGAAAATATAGTTATTGTGATATAAAATAATATATATTGTGAAATACATTTTTTTTTTTTTTCCATATCGCCCAGCACTAGGCAAGGTGTGCTTAGTGATGGCTGGTTTAAGAGTTTGGTCTAATGTATAGTCATGAAAATAGTTGCACAAAAATTTGAGATTGTATTTGTGTTTACAATAGTAAAAATTATGTTTACTTAATGGATACAAGGAAAGAAATCATCAGGTTTTTTTTGTTTAAACTCCTAATAAATGAAGAGAGTCAGACCCATTACAGACCACTGTTATTATACACTTATTTCTGCTGTTGCCGACTGTTGCCACATTTAAACACAAATCTTGTTCATCACAGCTCTATTATAAGCCATCCCAGTCTGTTGTGAAAGTATTGACATCCTGTGCAAACGGAGAATATTCAGATGCGCCGTAAAAGTATTTTTGTTGCGCTACACCTATTTACCTTTGGTCTCTCTTGTACCTATAAATTATTTTTGCTTTTTTGTTTTCTGGTATATTTGATGCAGAGCTCTGAATTAAACCTGACATTTACACAGTTGAGGAATTTGGATATACACTTGCCAAAAGGCAAATGTTTTACATAATTAAAGTGTGAAGAGAAACTTAAAAGTCCTGTGAACTTTAATATATTTATTAGGAAATATAGCAAGTGAAAACTGTTAACATTTTTATAAACGGAAAGACACTAAAAAAAAAGAAAAAAAAGCCACTCCCAAGGTGCAAGAACCAGTGGGCCTTGTTCCTCGTGAGCTCTTTGTAAGCCTGTATGCTTAGTGCATACCCTAAAGTGTTTGCTTAGACATGCGTGTCTTTAACAGTAACAATGAGGCTTTGTGGACGTAATGTCGGTTTCCGTTCGCCTTCAAACTCGGTAAACTAGGTGAACAGATGGGCAAACATGGAAATCTAAAAATGACAAAGTGTATGCTTTTTTTTCACTTTTGATCCAATTTCTCTTAAGCCTCATTCACAGTCATTTTTTGTTTCCTTGAATGCACTTTTAAACCCAAATGTGTAGTCTTCCCAGCTGCACTCTGAAATCGATTCGTTTCGGTGACCAAGCAACGCGAGTAACAAGTGGCTACGCAACGGCACAGTCAAAGATTAGCTAAGTGGGGCATGTCGCACACACGTGCTAATAGAAATTAGGCAACTTTTCAGGCAAAAAACAGCAAAGCAAATTTATTTAATATATCAGTTCTGTACAAGAAATGAGATGCAGAGAGTATGAAACTCTTTAAAAAAACATACCTCCAGATGGATGCCCTTTTGGACTCAGGAGTTAGCAAGTTTAAACACGTACTGGATCTTCCAGCCTTCCCAAAGTAGTAAATAGTCTCAACTTTCTTTGATCTACCCACAATGATCTACAGTATATTCTAATCATGAACCAAATTCAGCTGCTACTGGACAATATATCCAGGAAAATTTTGCTTCATTGGACTCAGCCATCAAAAGGCAAATTTGTTTGCCCCTTTATAATAAAACTACTGGAGAAAACAACAGGAAAAGTGTGCTCAAGCAATGGTTTGTTTAGTGTAATCTAAGAAACCTGATTTCCTGTTGTCATCTCAGTCTAAAGTGGTGGCGGTGATGGCTAAAGGTTAAGCTCTAAAATGAGTTCCTGCAGTAGCCACATCATTTTTTCAAATTGTAAAGCTACCAAGAAATGTGGTACGCTTGTTACTGACCCACTCCAATGAAAATCACATTTTTAACATGTTCTTGTAGCATTTCTCTCATAATGGAGGACATGTAAACAATAATTTACAATTAAAACTGCATTTCTGACTATTTCTTTATTCAAATCTTGTTGGATCAGATGAAAACTGGATATTTGAAAAAAGCTCTGATTTATAATGCAGCAACTACCATAAGTGGACCAAAGATGTCCTTCTAAGTTCCAATTCTGAAACATCCACTTCCAGACAAATAGAACCAAGTATGTCTTCATTTTCCTCGTCTGAGCTGCCTTCTGGCTCAATACTGTACGATTGCTCTGATATTGTGTGCTGGGGTTTTTTTTTGTTGCTTTGGTTTGTGAGGTCTATGAACTAACGGGAGAAAGTGTAAACAAAGGCCTGTTAGGAAAATTAGCGGAGCTAACCTCTGGGGCAACAGACTCGCCCACAACCTAGATGAGTATTTCAAATAAATTTCTGCTGCAGTGCAGAAAATGTCTTAAAAAATGACACTGTTTTTTACATTTTGGCTAAGGCAATTTTGGGACCACATTCAACCCGATAGCAAAATAACCTATCATCAACTTGTTATCTGTAGCTTTGTTTATTTTTTTTTCTCACTACGAAAACAATATTGTTATTATTAGAGCTATTATTATTATCTTTTTGACAGCAACATTTTGGTAATTGTGGTTTCACACCTGATAATTTTTATAGCAGCTTAAAGTGGCGAGGGTGGCAGGGTTCCTAACTGCATCTTACCCAGACGTAGCAAGCGCTTACAAATTTATTTCTTGATTTCCTGTTATGCCGGTATTTCTTTTCCTTTGCTTCCCCTAGTGGCAGAATTGCACATTGCGGCCATTTCTTTAAATAACCATAACTCGCCACAGGAATGGAAAAGAAACTTGCTTTTTTCCCCCCAATGTCCTTATATTTTTTTCTCTTGATGACTGGGCCGGATTTCATCATCTGGCAGGCAGGATGCGGCCCGCGGGCCGTATGTTTGACACCCCTGCTGTAAAGGCTCTTGTCATGACTATCATATCTTAAAACACAAGAATATCAAGACTAATTTAAAAGCTACAATGACTTTGAAAAAGTTCTTTAAAAGAACACACTAACAACACAACACTGAGACAAATTTTACTTTTTCCTCTTTGAAAGTGATCTACAAATTAACTACTGTGTATGCTTAATGTTTTTATTTCAGGGAAAACATTTTAGGGTTGTTTGATAGACTGATCCTATCATTACTGACATTTTCCAAACCAGTCTAGCATGTTTATGCATTTGAACTCTAAGCAGAATTGTATGCGCTTGAGAAGAGTTTTTCTCATGGTATTTTTATTTTTTTTTGGCATGTTTTACTTGATCCTAAATTGTATACATCACCCAGGGGCTCAAATGGTAACTTGAAGATATTTTTCCTTTATAATAAAATAATGACTGACACTTGCGTTTTATTCCCCAAACATTTCTCTGGAGGTGTGAATTGTGTAAAAGAAGATTTATGCTTTTCTCTGTTGAAGGTGGAAGTCCAATTTGCGCTACTTTGAGTTTGTGTTTTAACTCGGAGGTTTAAGTACAGATACTAAATACACAATGACACACAGCATCCACTCTCCTTTTTTTAATTTTATTTTATGGACACCCATACGGCAAGTTTCATAAGACAGCAATAAACCTTGATTTATAGGAATACTCCAAATAATTTGTTGGGTGAGGAAGGAATAACAGACTCTAAGAGAGGATCTCATATGAACTCATAAGCTCTCCATCTTTTCATTTCATTTTCTCTTCATATTCAGTTATTGGCATCTTAGTGTGTACATGGAGAGTTTATAGTGCCAGCTTTGTTCTAAATTTAGTCATATTGCATCCTCATATAGAATCCAAAATGGCTCACAAAAGCTTTGGTTTCGCTTTGTCTTGGTAATAAATATCTGCATATCTCCATTTGTCCTCAAAACAATATTAGACATCTGGGTCCTTCAGGTAAGTCTGATTTGTTTATTATATTATTCCTGCAAATATGTATCCTCGGTCTGTGTTTGTTTTGTTGACAGTAAGTGTTTTAGCAGTTGTTAACTACCCAGCTGTTGAAGTTTAGCTTCATAATGGAAGTGAAACTTGGCAAAGAACCGCTGTAGGAGGGACACTCAACCATTTGCTTTGAATAATTACTGAACTATTGTTATGTTGAGGAGAAAACACAACACTTTGAGCTAACTTCAGTTTGTGGAGAGGATTTTTTTTAACTTAAAGATAGTAATAAAGTTAAACATTTTACTTAAACTAGTCACAAATTGCATGCTTTACACATACTTTACTGTTTATAAAAGGGCTAAGCAAAAGTGTGGAAAAACTCAAAATAATGTTACTCAAAAATGGAAGAAAAGGAGACAAAAATAGTTAAAGGTCCTGTGAAACTGTTTTGGTGGATAAATTGGACTGATAATTTCAGTCAATTTAATTCAACCTAATACTATTTTTTTTGTCATTTACTATTACTAGACTATCATTTGTCAGACCAACAACATGCAACTGTGGAAAGGCCTAAGCAGGCCAGTCCGTGGTGGAAACTTGGCAATTGCGTATGGATTCCAGACTTAAATCACTCAATAACCGGCAGAGATTTACATCCAACTTTTGAAAGTAATTCTTGCATGTTTCAGTAATCTGAGCAGGAGTCAATAGAGACTCTGAGCTTGACTGTCAGACTACTAAAAGGCATTGAATGCACTTGCTGTTAGAAAGGTACAACACTTTTAAATATACAGTTGTTTGATTACCTAATTCATTGTTTACAACTTGTGAAGATATTTTTTTAAAAAAGATTTTTAAAATGGATTTACATTGCTTTGATGGTGATTGCTACCAGTGTAATAATCCCAAATGAACTATTGATTTGATCATCTGTTCATCAACGTAAGGAGTACAAATTAGGTCCAAAACACCTTACTCCTAATGCTTGTCCATGGTGTTAGTTTACTTTTTTTTGTTGCATTTTTTAATATAATTTACTCTGGTTGTTTTCTTACAGACTTCATTTTAAACCCAAACTAGGTTTTGTCTTAAATTAAAAAATATGGGACCACTAGATGCAAGTGTACTGAATCCTTGATAATGACCGCAGAAACTTAAACCTAAAAAGATCTCACCAAAAAAGCACTGAAACCATTGGACAAAGGACAATCAACAACAGAGAAGCTGCTGTGGGAATTACTAACTTAACACATGCAAAAAAAAAAAAAAACAAGTATAAATGATAAGCAACACAAAAACTCGCTGATACACAAGTTTTTAATACAAGCATTATGATGTGAAGTTACTGATCCTGTAGTTGTTTCTTATTGAAATAGAATTTCTGCTCTCAGTTGTAAGACATAGTGAAGGTTTCCTTGCTTTTGACCAAGCTACTTTTAATCATTTAGTGACAGGAGTCAACAGAATACTCCCTATAGATTGTATCTAACATGTATTTTAATCACCATAATTACAACATAAACTCATGGCAAATATAAACCACAGAGAGACAAAAAGGGCAGGTAAGAAGGAAATGCAAACAACTTCCAAATTGCAGATGTTCAATTGCAGCAAATTGTGTCTTTTCTGGATAAACTGAAACTTGACTCTGATGTAGCTAAAAGTCAAAATACCACATAGCAATGCAACTGGTTCTCTTTGGCTTATCATTAACATAGTTTGTTCGACCTTTCTGCAGGAGGAATTGTTGAGATCGATGATATGGCTGCATAAATCAGGATTCAAATTGCACACAATAAATGTCAAAAGATGTTATACCAAATGAGAAAAACAAATGATAGCTTTTCTAAAGCATAAAGGTATTGCACAATAAATTATGATGATTTTGGTTCTACAAGAAAACACAAAGCTTCCATTACACTGCTTAAGTATCCACATTAGTCAAACCACAGTTTTTTTTTTACTTAATGCTTGTATCTTGATTAGAGAAAGGAAATGATGAAATCACAAATGTATCACTATTCAGCCGTTGCAAGTGTCATGAATCGATCCCCTGTCTCCCTTTCTCGCTGTCAGTGAGAACCATCTCTGGAAAATCCTGCTCATAACTAACCCTTTCTGATTCTCCACACTTCACTTCCTATCAGCCCCTACTATTACTCCCAGAACTGCCACCAATGGTTCTCATCAGTAATCTCCGCCAGGAGTATGTAGTCTGAGCTCTGCTCAGTGCGAAGTCTTGTTTGTGTCACTCTGCCTGCATCATTGAGCATTCTCATCCTGACCTGATCTTCTGTTTCATCTGACCCTGCTTCCTCTGTTGCCTGCCCTGACCCTCGCCTGGACCCTGACCACTCTGGTTGTTCTCTGATGCCCTCATGCTCGTGCTTGACCCCTGTCTGCCTGACCCCGATTTAGCTTTGTGGACTTGTAGCTGTGCTTTACGCCTGCTGTTCTGTCTGTGCCAAATAAACCTGCTGCACTTGGATCCAGCCATCTGGCTGTTTGTGACAACAAGTCTGATTATTTTGCTGTTACTTCAGCAATACCATCTACCCAATGAACCGTTTTACTGTCTGGTCCCGTGTAGAGTCACATGGTCACTGGAACCTGTTGAGGCATGGTACATCACTGATGGATCATCAACCTGTTCCAGGCCCACATAAAAACATGTAAGCCTCGGGGACCATCAAGACTTTTTAGAGTCACCAATCAACAGAAGTAGCATGTTTTTGAACTGTGATAGAGAGCTTGAAAAGCAGTTGAAATCCCACACATTCAGAGAGAGAACATGGAACATATTGACTAAATTGAGGATTTGAACCAATGCCTTCTTGCCATTTGGTGACAGTCTTAACCACCACACCAATTCAATTCAGTTTTATTTATATGGCCCAATATATATAAAAAAAATTGCCTCATTGGGATTCATGCCAGTATTTGTACAGAAGCAGGTCGGTCATAAAATATAAACAATAGGTAATTGCTGAACTAAGCTAAACAGACAAAGTAAAACTGGTTATCCCTGCCCTTAGACCGTCCTACTGGTAAGGGGAAAACTCCCACACCTGATTCAGGAAAAAAAGAAGAAACCTTAGGGATGCCCACGTGAAGAGGAGATCCTCCATGACTATTAAAGAAGAATTGGCTTGTCTTACTCTACAACATCATATTTGAATAGAGTTCAGCCAGATAGGACTGGGGAACACGTGGGGGCGAGGCCCACAACCAAGACGAGCCAGAGGCCCAGTCCACAGCCAAGAACAGGAGCACAGACGGTCCACTTGGAATCTGAAATCTTTTCCGCTCCCCCAAAGGAGAGTGGGAAAGAGGAACAACACGTGAATAGCACTGCACCAAAAAGAAGCACAGACAACTAAATATAATAAATATTGAAAGGAGAGATGAAGTAAATGAGAATGGAGAACAGAACCCCAGAGCTGATGTGGATAATAACAAGTATAGAACATCTAAAATTTTTAGTGTAACAATATTAATCTAGACTATTTTCTAGATTAATTACACCACTATGCAGCTCTGCTCCTAATACCTTATCTCTAAATAATAGCAACTTCCTACTGAACAACCAGATGCTTTTTTTTCTGAGCTCCTGCTTTCCCACTTTTTCTTGAGAGGAAAAAAAGTCTGTTTATTTAACCACTGAAGTTTTTTTTTTTTTCTACTTGTACTGACTGCCCTGCGGATATTTGGCTGCCCGGGAGTAAGCAGCATTTTGCTTTCAAATAACACAGGAAACAAGGCAAAAGCCTGCTTTGGTTTGTGGTAGTGAAGGGGCAAATTTCAGCAGCGGGACAAAAGTGGGAGTATAGGAAGTTAAGAACACAATGGGGAATATGACTGTTGCATAAATCTGACCACACTTCTCAACACTCTGCCATTTCTAAACCGTTGTATTTATTTTTCTTCTCTTCTTTGTTATATTCCAAACCTACAGCAGTCAGCGACGTGAATGACAGGATCTTTCTTTTTCTTTTTTTGGCAATGCAAGTCAAGTTGTAATAAGTAGAGTAATTTGCCACATGTTCCTTTATTAAATTAAAACAAACCTAGCTTTTCTGTGGTTTTACCAACTACATTATTACAGAGTGTATATCTTGGTGTACTAGGCAATATACACTAAACATGAACCTGTCACATCCAAGTATGCAGCATTTGTAATAAAGTCATCACACAGGGAATCTTGTCTTTTTGCTTCATGTGTATTGCAAATTATTTTGCCCAAACAAAGCTGTTGTTTGTGCTTAGCCCCTAGGCCACAGATTGCATTCTAGGATCAAGAGTGTAAAATAGAGGGCTTTTTGTGCACCGACTGAATAGCCATTACAGTCACAACCCACATTAAAGAGACACCGCTCCCGCCAAGCAGTATCTCCCTCCCTGAGAGGTTCAGAGCCTGGGGATTTACGTAAGGAGCGACATGTGGGAGGACTGAATGATAATGAAAGAATTGTAAAGATTCATGCAGCGAACAACTTCACTTGCTTCCAATATCTGTATTCTAGAACACCCCAATTGTCATTTTATCAAACACTTCTTCACAGAGATGACACAGAAGATTAAGACATCACTCTTGGAAGCTGATGGTGGGGATGGAAAGATAAGATCCTGATTGTGTTCTGCCTGAGGTAAAAGGCTTTCTGTCAATCATTATCAACTGCCTTAAACATCACAGGTAGATCGATAAAGAATACAGACTATTACGTAACACTGAAGTCATGGCACAATACTAAGAGTAATTGGGGGGGGGGTTATTAGATGCCAACAGCCCAGCCCTTAATTCAGAGAGGAATTTCTGATGAACTTCTGCCGCTCTGCAGAAACTATTTCCAAGAAAATGACACTGTTTTTTTTAGCCTAAAAGCTGCATAATCGTGATTAAAAGACCACAGGAAATGCTTTTACAATAGATTAAAAGATGAATGGAGTGGAACTTAAATAAAAATATATATATATATGGTGATAAAGCAATTTGCAATGACAATTTTACTAATTTCACTTAAAGAATCAGGTGTATTTTTACTCAGTAAAATTTAGAAAACCACAATAATCTTGAGGAAGGACTTCTTGCTGCCAATATGTCTTTCAACTCATTTGTAAACCAGATCTTTCTCTCTCATAAGGAATTACAAATCTTAGTCTTAGTCTTCAACAACAGTCTGGTCAATCCAGTTGGCCTCAGTCTTCACAGAGTTTCCTTATCACACACGTTCCTTTTCAGTTTATTATCATACTGCTCTGCCTCTGTTCTGTACTTTACATTTGCTGATTAAAGAGGAAATTTCCTCATATTACAAATTGTTTTAAGAAGAGTTGATGGATTGTTGTGTGTTTAGAACTTTCCTGTGAAACGTATAGCTGAAAGAAATCTGGCGATGAAAAGTTTGTCAGTTTTTTCACAAAAATTGGCAAAACGAGAAACGTAGAGCAATAATGAAATCTAATGAAACGATGTACAGACAGGGTACCATAATATAAAACATTAGGACTAACTGAAAATTAACAAAGAACTGGAACAAGATTGAAGTACTTTAATATCATTTAAATCAAGGGATTGTTACTGTTGAGATTTGGCCATATAGGGTCTATAATAATGATATATAAAATAATCTTGAGCACATCTTTGGGTTTAGATGTGTACAAAAGCTGACAGAAAACCACAGGATGCATTTACTTGTGAAAAGTAACTTTGCCAACAAAAATGGGTCAAAATCCATAAAAGGGTTGCAAAACAGAAATTTTACATCTGATGAAAGCAAACCGCCTGGAGCAAGAAAAAGGCTGAAAGCAATTTTTTCTCAAAGAGGAAGCAGTGGATCTGCTACCGATCTCCTGAACTGTCACTCAACATTTGAGCATCATCTCAGTGTACTTGCCTAATTAAAGGTGGAGAAGCGTTGGCATCCATAGAAATGGATCTTAGCTTCATAATAAACTTCATAATGTAGCAGTAATGAAGGACATTGTTTCAAAAGCTTATAACATAAATACAATATTTAGAACCCTTTTTACTCTATTTCAGATGATTTCCTCGTGTTAAAAGTAAAAAATATTTGGATAAGAAACATCCATCAGAGACACCAATGATGTGATACGATAGTATGTTATTATTTGTAGAAACTGTTGATAAGACCAGGGAATTTTCAGAGAAAGTCTTTCCCACACTATTATTTAGCTTAAATACTAACAAAATTCAACAATAAATATTTTTTTGAAGGGCTTAGAGTTTCCATGCAACTTTAAAATCAAGTGAATTGTTTTTTTTTTTTTTGAAAAGGTGAAGAAATAGACCCAAAAAGGTTAGTCTCAAACAATTGGGTTCTCATCATCCACAATCTTTTATGCTCAGGAATTTATTTAATATTTTAGTTTAAAATGCTGCTGTTAAGCAGAAAGCCACATGTATCACATCTGCCAAAAAGGGAAGTCGGATAACCAAATCCCCACAGGGAGACACAATGGCTAAAATAAAAGCAGATGGCAGGCCTAAGAATATTTTAGAAATCATATATTAGTTACATAGAAGTCTTTATTGCTGCTAGTCAGAGATGTCAGGAGGTTCCATGTTTGTTCAATTGCTGCAGATCATCTTTACAGCTTAACTGATGCCCACTGCAGATATCGTTACTAAAACGTTATCCTTCAGATTCTTGCTTTTCTTTCTGTAGTTGATTCGTTGTCACCTGATACTCTTTGGATTGAACTGCATTCATTGCGATACATGGCCTGCACATGGTACACAGATATACACATGCTCACGTTCCCATTTTGTGCTCCCCGAGCTTGTTGTTGCTACTTGCTTCTTGGCTTGGCTCAAAGCAGAAGTCTGTATTTGCCCGGGCCTGGCTTGTTGACTTTAGCTAGTTCATATGTCGCACTGCTGCCAGAGGGGAGTGTTCTTGGCCCAGCCAAGGCCAAAGCAAATTGAGGAAGGAAGGAAGGTAAGAGAGTGTCTGTTGAGTGCGTTCGAGACTGAGACCGAGGGGTTTGTGCGTGCACTTAAATGTGTCAGATGATTTAGACACACTAAATTAGGATTAACACTTCCAACTTTAAGGTAAAGTACCTGTCTCATAAAGCACATTTGTCATCGGGGTTACTTGTAAGTTTAACAGCTGCAAGTATAAATGGTTTAACTGCACCTCATTAAACGCAGTCGTTGACACACAAGAGCGTGCATGTGCCAACACATGTTAAAGCGTCATGTTTATCATGCACTCGTTAAATTTACCTCCTGCTGTAAATACATCAGGGAGAGACTGGAGTGCTTTCACATTCCACATCTCCAGATTTGGAATGCCAAAAACCAAAAACCCAGTTCCGCCACTTCTGTAAACACGCGGGCCGTCACCACAAACAGACCACCTTTGTTGACGACAAGCTCTGCTCACCATTTTTATCTTTCTTGATACTAAACGAAGGTATGCCCAAATTAAATAACTGCTAAATAAAACATTGAGGTATTTTTCCGTACCTTTTCCCCTTAATTTAAAAGGCTAAATGGGTTGATGAAAGTGGCAAGACCCCAGCAGGATGACTGTTTTAGGCTCTCCGTCTTCTTTATTTGTGTGTTGCTAAGCAACAAAACATAACTTTTATCTATGAATTTTTTATTGTTTGTTTTTGGAGTGCACGTACACTTTTTTTGTCATGTTTTTTCTGTGGATACTTTCACGTAGGGGTGTGCCAAAATATCAATATTGCGATTATATTGCAATATTTAGTCCTGCGATTGATTCTCTATGGGTTCTCACCAAGTATCGATCTTTTATTTCTGTTTGAAGAGGCTGTAATTGGCATCTATTATTGTAATTGTAACTGGTAATGCAACTCTTTTAGTTATGATGGTGTTCTAGCTAAACAATAAATAGGAATATATTTTCCCAAAAAATATGTGTTGTGCTATATAATGCGAGTTAATAGAGATTATTTTTTATCTATTATCACAGTATCGCCTATCGCATCGCGAGGTACCCAGTGGTTTCCAGCCCTACTTCCACGATGCTGCACGAAATGTAGTAAAACCTTGTTGATGGAAGAGGGTACTGGTTTTCCAAGAAAATAGAGGAAGGAAAGCGTTCAATGTGAGGAAATCAAGGGCATTTGTCATTATTTTGAAGGGGTGCTAGTGAGATATAAAGTTAGAATCAAAAGTATCCTCCTCACTATCTATGTCATACACACTTAACTTTACTGAATCGGTCGTAACATGTTCTTCATTTTGGTAATAAAGTATAAATAGCCCATAAACACTATTGAGAAACAGGCAAATAACCTTAATTGTCCCTGATTAGAGCTGAAAACACGGCTAATGACTGAAACGGAACATGACTAATCTTGTAATCTCTTTATCTCTGTTTGCGTGTGTTTGTCTGTCTTTGTAGCACCTGCTTTCATGGATTCTAGGATTTTGCATTTTTCTTGTATGGATTCTATAGGTTGTTTTTGCTAGCAGCCTGCATTTTCTTCACATCTTACACATATAAACAAATGTTTTGTGCAGCTGACAAGTCTCTGAAAGGTGGTCACAAGTCTCAGTTGAAGCCTATTCTTCTGTGTAATGTTACAGAACATACATTTATTTTGAAATGCTGCTGCAGATACAATAAGGCTTGCTGGTTTAAAGCACACTTCTGAGTGGGATTTTAAAAGCCTGGAGTAAAGTTTTTAAATGAAGAGTATGTGTGTGCATCTAGACTTACTGTAGATCTCTGCCAGAGCTTAGGGCTTGGCTTAGAGAATGCCTCAAACCAGTTTACCGGTACTCTAGTTGTAAAGTGGAGAAGTCTGGGGGTGGGATAAGGAATTTTTGAAGGATCAAATTTTTCCTTTTAATTGAAAACTAGTACTTTTTCATAAGTATCCATTACACACATAACATTTATTGGTACTCACATCTCTGGATTTAACTTTTCGCACAATTAATGGCACAATTGTGATGACGGGGACTTTGCTTGGCTTAAAAAAAAATTCCGAAATGTTTGTTTTCCAGAGTGCCGAGATCAAAGGCGTACATTTCCTAAAGGTTTTTGACTGATCTGCGGCAAAAGCTTAATGGAAATTCAATTTTTTTTATTAGATCTCTGAATGCCAAAGTACACTCTTTTGTCTTACTGTGCGTGCAGCTTTTTTAGTAAATGTTCGCTGAGTTTATGTGTGGAGTTTCCTTTCAAGGGAGCAATATAAATAAGATTTAAGATGAGGGTGGACTGCTTAGCATGGGGCGTTCACAGTGGAAGGGAGGAGAAGGCATCTTTCTTTTGCTCTTAAGCAAGGTTTTATAAACAGAGCAGAAGCCACCAAAAACACTCTCTCTCCAGAGGCCAGTCTATCCATCACATTTCCATTATATTCTCTTAAGCAGCACGCCCACAAGCAGACAACAGTTCAAGACTTATCATGCATTAACTTGTTTATCTTTCTGCTCTCCGGCGGCGTTCTTGATGCGTTTGCTGCATCCGTTGAAATGTCGCCATTGTTGATACTTTGGTAGAGCTGCGGACTTGTGTAACTCTTACCAAAGACAAGGCCGGGCTTTGTTTTGAATCCTGTCCCATCAGTTTGATGCACAGTTAAGCAAGCAGAGCAACACATGTTGTTTGCCGGTAGATAACCGTGCGCTCTATAAATGTGTGCTTTTCAGGAAACCTTCAGGTCACGCTGATAAAGAGGTGATGGCTGCCACTGTCCTGACGTCACTCTCCACATCCCCTCTGGTGCTCTACCCCTCCTCTGCGCCCACAGGTAACAGCACTGAACGCCGCTCCATAAAATACAGATTCCCCCACTGTATTAAACAAATCAGAAAACGTTTACTTTAAATCGTGCAGTGTTATCCTCAGCTGTGCAAACTGGCGGAGATAACTCATTGCAAATCCCTTGATGCGAGTGCGCCTCGACACCTCTCGGCTGATGAGTCATTCGTGTGTTAACCTGTATTTATCTAGTGGAAGAGTCATGCCGAACTCTATCCCTACGTCTTACACGTTCACCTAAACCCAACTCTGACTACCGGTTATTAAAGCTCGACTCTATAATCACTGCTCTTTTTGCTGTGTCCACACTAGTGGCTTTGGCTGCTATTGCCATGCCAACGGCCTAGACGGTCAAAGTCCTGTGCTTTAGATGTGGTTACATAACACCAAGTAGTACAGGTGAACACATCTATAACTGTTAAAAACACACTTGTTTCACTTTTTAATGCAGATTTTAAAAATGTAGGAATCTGGCAACTTCAATACAAACTTTATTTAAATCAATAGGTTAGAAAAGTTCCTCTTTGCTGCTCTTCAGTAATCTAAAGACAGAACAGGAGGGCTCAAAGGGAAGAAATCCTCTATGTAGTTGCAAGCCAACAATGGATTTAATGACAAAGCTGCAGTATATTGGCTTTGGGTTAGAGGGTGAGATGAAACAACCCTTTCTGGCCAGTATTCCCATGCTAGGTGGCTGATTCCACTCAGCTGCCTATGTTTGATCTTTTATGTCCATGGGAAGAACAAAGCCAAAATAGCTAACCAACATACCCAAGTAAACTTCATTTTAGAATAAAAAAATCAAGTTGACTTTGTGTTCACCTGTTTCATTTCAGCCTAAAATGACTATGTGTCATCTTCTCGTGTGTTTAAACAAGTGTGATGTGTGTTACTGCTGACTCTTGGGCCTCAGTCCACTGCACTTGTCAGTGTCATGTGTTTTTTTTTTTTCTTTTAAAATTACCACACATTGAAGCTGCACGGCGAGTGTGTCAGCACACTACACAGCCTTAAACGTCTCCAGAGCTGTGAATCTCCATCCAGCATTGGCAGAACACGACCTGGAATGGAGTCACAGTTAGCAAAGAGAAGAACAGGGACCAGACAGACGGCAGATAAACAACAATAGATGCTCTCACATTCCAGCGTGGTTGCATTTTCTATTTTTGCTGATAGATTGCACTGCCTCTTACACAACAGAGAATTAATCAAAGCCCAAAGGCAGGCTTTAAGGATTTTGATAAATATTGTCTTAGATAGCTTCAAATCACTTTATGTCTTATTGATCAATTTAGTAAAGTCAGATCAAAATATTATCTAGTATTTATTTTAAGATCTTTGTCATACTTTTGACTGTATATCCGTATAAATACAATTTAATGGTATTTATGTATTTAAATAATTGATTTATAAATGTTTTTTTAAATTTTGGTATTGTCTTCAAATAAATACAATTTTTATTTTAAGCTTTGTACCTTTAAAGTAAAACTCGAATTGTTTCTGGAATTTCTTATACCCAGCCCTACTCTTAAAGCTGTATTTTCTAAAAAATCTCTTTTCATGGAATTCCATTTTAACTGTAGGTTTTATTTTGACTGCAGTCTCAGATCCAGCCAATAAAACGTGGAAAGAGGTGCTATCTACCAGCTACAGCAGCTCAACCAGTGGCAACTGGAGCTGGGATGCCAGCGACCAATCGGTGCCGTCGACGCCTTCCCCACCACTGTCCAACGATAACAACAAGAGCTTCCTGCTCTCGTCCCAAAGTGATGATGTCAGCGAGGATGCCACTGAGAGCACGCACTTCATGTTTGAGGACCCCATACCTCGCAAGCGGAAGGTGAATGTGAATGTTGTCTACTCATTTTGTTATTATAATAGAAGGGAAAAATAACAGTGAAATCTTGGCTTTGCTGCATTTATTTACCATAAAGATGATTCAAAACTGAAGGTTTAAATGTCAGGTTATGTTTTTATTTATTTTAGGGATATAGGCAGAAAGATCCTGAAGGATTGAAGGAAATGAGTCGAGTCAGGTCAGGGAGGAAAGGAGAATGTAAGTTCAGGCTGCAGCAGGTGGAATCAAGCTTAGCATTGTTATACAGTCAGATACAAGAAAATGATTTAGAAAAAGTACACATAAAAGCATTTTTTTTCTTTATTTTAGTTATTTCAAAAAGTTGGGAACAACAAGCCAGGCATGAGCTATTCTACTGTAGAGGTTTGAACCATGCATGAACAGCTCACTCTTAAATTGGGGGGTTTTTGCTTTTGAGCAAGCAGCGAGGCATGGAAAAACAATTACTTAACTGATTTGTGATTATTACAGGGACTGAAGGCGTCTTGTGTTTGTATACGTTGTCTGTTTTCTTGCATTTCTTCTTCCTCTTCTTGCCTTTTTCTTTTCACTCTCCAGGGGCTGTTTGAGAGTAATGAAAGTTCACTCCCACTCTCTTTCATTAGCAGTAACGCAGGCCCCTGCCTGCTCAAGAGACAGCTGCCAGCCCCCGACATGTGGAAAAGAAAATGATTTGAAATAAAACCACATGGATTCCATCTATCATCCGTTTGCAGCTTGAAGCGAGGCTGTCTTGTTCTCAATCGGGTTTTAGGAGAATTTGAATTCATTTTAGCGGAGAGGCCTTGCATAACATTGTTTATAAGTTTGGAGCCCTCAGCATATGCCCCATGATCAAACTTTTTCCAGTCCCATCGATCTACACACCAACTTAAAACTGTAGGAGTGAACAGAACAGAACGGTTTAGCCTTCATCTTTTTAGCTCATTTTTATATAAGTAAGATTCAAACAGGCGACTGTCATAAGATCTATGTTCCCTGTAATGCAATACCGGGAATGTGCTGTAATTTAATTGTTGACAACTATAGTTTTATACTTGTGTTTTTCTTTCTTAAACCTTTGCTACACTTTTATCTCATGTTAAATATGTTTTTCAGAACTCCATGAAAGTGATGTTTAAATGCTTGTGGAAAAACTGTGAAAAGGTACTCAGCACCTCCTCAGGGATCCAGCGACACATTCGCACCGTCCACTTGGGGTAAGATGTTAACCATTACACCAATAGAGCGCCGTGTCTTCTCTTATCTAATCAGTTTGACCAGTTGTTAGCAATACAATCATATCTTTCATAAAATGAACTGAATTGTCAATTCTGACCTTTTTAGTTAATGTTTCTTTTCTCATCGCCTGTGTGAAGTTGTGTTCATTTTCCACTGTAGGGTTTTTTTTCTGCTTGCTAGATTCCTACACATGCACTGCCAGACTGTAATGCAATCTTTATGAGTTGCACTAATTGTGTCTTCACTGAGACACAGTCGTAGCATAAAAGTTCTCTTTTTCTTTTCTGTGTGTTGTTTCAAAATCAGTTTTGCTAATTTCATCATCAAATCTGCTGATGTCTCACAGGACTGCAGGCTGGGATGGTTTTACTTTGAAAGTGTCTCTGCGGTCTCCACGGTCTTTGCAGTTGAAATTTTGTCAAACAGGAAGAGTGACTCACTCCACTCTTGAAGCTGTCCACTTTACCTTCAACAAATAAAGGCAGCGGTTACATAAGTTATTGTGTCATGGGTACAGGTCCACATTCACTTTCTACCACAACATTGCTATTCATGTCCAGAGCATCTGATAGATTTCAGTAAACATAATATATCCTCTTTTGATAAATGACCCATAAACTTTGAAACTGTAGCATGGAAATTAAATGGATTTTGTTGTTATTTCCGACAGAATCTCAAAGATGAACAACTAGCATTAAAAACACAACATGAAGTAAAAGAAAAAGTGGACCAAATTAGTTCGTTTTTGAGGTTTAATCAGAGTTAAACCTCAAAGATGTGTAACTGGCATTTTTCATAAAATGAATTCCTCAAAAAGATATGTCAAAACACATCATAGTTTCTGGATTACAGTTTAGTTGACGTTTAAATTCCAGATTAGTCATAATCTGAGTGAGTTTGAGGCTTTTGCACACAATTAAAAAACACAAAGATGTAATACTTAAGATTGTAGTACTTTCATTAGGTTTTTTATTAATGATTTTTCATGGATTTTGTCCTTAATGTCTTAATTTAAATTTTAATAATGTCAGTGTGATTTATCTTCATTTTTATCTGAATGTCAAATTACACTAAACACACACAGCTGAAAAAGAAAAAAAAATGTTGACAATTGACTATTGTTGCCTTGACAGTAAAAAAAAGTCAAACTTTAACAAAGTTTATGAGCGTATAATCACACTGGTAATTTATCTTTGATCCAAATATATCTGTTGAGAAATTGCTTTTCTAATTAAATGTTTTTGCTGCTTTGATGTGTTACTAAAGTGCATGAGAAGAACAAGTTTTACTTCAATTTAATGTCATATGGGGTCCACCCAAAGCTTTTACTCTTCACTCCTCTGACTGTAAACCTAAGGATTTAGGAAACAGCATTTTACTGCCTCCTGCTGTTGGGACAAACAATTATTTTATATTTTTAAGTTTAATTTCAGAGCTGTTGATAATCAAACATTCATGTTTTATTATATACTTTGTATACACACATATATGTATACATCTATGTGTAAATATATACAGTATATATATATATAAATACATATATGTGTATATAAATATATGCATATATGTATACATATATATGTGTGTATATATATATATATGTATACATGTATGTGTAAATCTATATATATAGAGAGAGAGAGAGATTTACACATAGATGTATACATTTATGTGTGTATATATATATATATATGTGTATGTGTATATATATATATATATATATTTACACATAGATGTATATGTGTGTGTGTATATATATATATATATATATATGTGTGTGTGTGTGTATATGCATATGTATGTATTTAAGTATTAAATCAATAATTAAAATGGAAAGAATGTTTATGCGAAATCATCAAGACATTTTTCTTCTCCGCGTGTCTGTTGCAGGCGAAACACAGACTCAGACTACAGTGACGGAGAGGAAGACTTTTACTACACAGAGATTGAAGTCAACATGGACAGCCTAACAGAGGGCTTGTCTAGCCTCACGCCCACCTCCCCCACCACCACCGGCCCTCCCCCCATCTTTCCGTCACCGCTCAGCGACGCCTCCCACTCCGAGCACATTAGCATGAACGGCTTTCAGAGTCACGCCCCCTCGCTGCTCAGTCAATCGGCCCCCTCCACACTCTGCCACATCCGCACTGACCATGCCTACCAGGTAATTCAAGCCTCGCCGACGAACACATCTGGTCTAGTGCATGTTGATTCATGTCTTGTTATGATGTTATGATCATAGGGGGCGAAGAATTTCAGTTGACTGCATTATTTATTGTGCCTTTTGCGATTTATCTTTAAAACTTTTAAAATATAGAAATTTGGCAAATCAAAGAAAATCAAATAACAAAGATATGGCTGTAGAAGCTTTTTCACAAACATACTGGCAGCCAAAACAACTATTGAATCAAATGTTTGCATAGACTTTAAAGATAAAGCATCCAGAAATGTCTTTTCTTTGGTAATGTTCAAGTTAGACGAGGCTGTAGATGGACTCAGAATGTTTAATTCTGGGAAAAAAGGAAGAAAAACAAAATAAGTAAGCTTTGCGCTGGGCTGTGTATCAACAAACACACTGAAACTCCTCAATATCGGCCTCCATCATTCACCTCTAAACTCAGTAAACAGGAGCAAATCAGTGGTAGCTTGACCTATGACTCATAGCGCCTCCTTCCTCCTTTTTCTGCATGCACACTGTTTTCCTTCTCTTTTTTGGTGCACAAGTTCATGATTTCATGTATTTACACACTTGGAGGTCAAGTTAGATTACTCTCAGCTGAAAAAGGAAGTTTTAATAACAGTTTTTGAATATTCAGTGTTGAAGTCCAGTTGATATGATAGCAAAAAATACACATTTGATGCTTTTCTTGTAGGGAACTCCACAGTTTAAGTTGTTCCATTTCATTTTCTCAGTGTAGTATCCTGTATCTATTCTACTTCTTAAAGAAGATTTAAATAATTATTTCCGATTCAAGGCAAATAAATGTTTTCCGTAGCAACTGGAGAAGCCGTTTCCTCTGGTCTGTTTCTCTCTGAGCATTTCCTGTTCTTCTTTGTTTCACCTGTGTGGGGTGGATGTCCATGTTCCAGGCCACCGCTCCAGTGAGTATCCCAGTGGGTCCTGAGCTGGCTGGGATAGGCAATGGTAATGGAATCGGGCCTGGAACTGGAACAGAGAATGGCATCAGTGTGTCGTGGCAGTCCCCTCCTTACATTTTTAAAGGAGTATCGGTGAGTGAGGCAATGTCTCACAGCCTTTTCTTCTGATTTTTTTTTTTTTTTATATTCCTCCCATCCTGTTTCCACTTGCAACTTTTTTGGCTTCATGCTCTTGGCTTCTCGTATTTATTTGCATACAAGATCCAGTGAAAACAGAGAGGTGGTGCATCGGAAACTTTACATTTGAATGGGGTTGAAATGTTCTGATTGCTCAAACTAAACCACATTCACACACATATAGAAGAATACACTGGTTTATTTATAATTTACTGTTAAAGAATGAACAAAAACCCTTCTTACCCTTCATTAGTTTGGACTCTTGGCACACCCAGGAGAAAATAGACCGTTCTTTTTTTTCTACAAACATGGTTCAAATCAGACATAAAAATTGTCAAAATTTGACAAAAAGTCCAATTTCAGTTATAGTCACACAAAACAACAAGTATGCAGAGTGACTTCTGGTTTATATATTATGTCAATGGTTTAGAACGGAAAAGCTGAATGCTGTTTAAACGAATTTACATAAATAATGAAAGGTAACTGAAATTTGTACAATATTTATTTTAGAAATGTCCTACCTGGTTGTATTCGTTTCCCCTCTTAGATCGTTCACAAATCAGAGTACAAGTGTCAGGAATGCTGCCTGCAGAAAGCAGCACAGCTGCTTCCCCAAAATCATATGAATGATGTTAAACGAGTGTGGATTATTTTACTTTTACAACCTGTTCATAGTTAGACGAAGGTTACATGTACTTCATTGAATGCTGCTTGTTTGATTATGAAGGTAATTAAGATTTTCTTCTAATTTATGCTAACACTTTCCATGTCAGAGAAGAGATGTAGAGCTGCAGAAGATATTTTCTTCCCAGTTAAAGTCACTAAAAACAGAGCTAAAGTAAGACAATTTCTACGTGTCTTACAATAAAGAAAAGCAAATTACTGTTGGGTTATTTTCTGATGTAGCTCTACTTTGCTGTTGTTCATAATCATCTCTGATGCCTCCAGGATAATAAAGGTAAACAAGGATAAAAATAATTTGAAACTGTCAAAAAATATTCCTATTAAAAGCATTCCTATTTTTACAATTACCCCTTAAAATGCCCCACAAAACAACAAATACCTCTTATTGCAACAACTATATTTAGCCTTGGGAGCAGTTAAGAGTAAAATAGAACCTGTTAGAATAATATCTGCTCAAATGAAAGGTCAATATTTTCAATAGAACCTCAAATATTGAAGGATTATTCAAATTTATATTTTGATTTGTGAACAATCGAAGACAGGAAATGAAAATACAGTTTGGCATGACTTTCATAAAACAAATACTGCACATTTTTTGTTGAAATTGATAAGATTACCTTTTAATATTGATGTAAAATTGTGTCAAACACCCGTTCAGCTGTCAGCTTTGCCGTTCTAAACCCGAAAACTGGAAATGACTATTCACATTTTCTCCCCTGTCGCCATTTTGTCTGACGTCATAGTGAAAAGGGTCTATTAGGAAGATTTGTTGACATAAAAATATTAATTTGTGACAAAGAAATTTAACTCATCCAACACAAGTGCCAAACCTTTATATTTTTACTTTAAAAATTAGAGGCAGACTTCATCAGAAGACCCATCAGGGCAGTCGAATGTTATGCCTACAGCTATTACTGCATGTTTTCTTTGACTATTTTGGGTTTTTCTTGTTTTGGGGACCCACAAACTGTCATCCAGACCAAGATTTATCACTCTAGGTTGCAAGTTTCTGTCTAAAATGCCTCAGTAGTCTTGAGATTTCATTGAAACTGTCATAGATTTCTCTATGAAGCTTTGATTATTTGTCAAAAATCCATCTGTAGCAAATTCCAGTTTCACTTTTATATGATTTGGTTTCAACAGTGGCGTCAGCCACTGTTGAAACCAAATCATATAAAAGTGAAACTGGAATTTGAAATCCACTTTCCCTCAAACAGTAAAAGATGCCCCTCTGGGCTTTTTATTCAAGCAATTTTCTCAATTTGGATTCACTTTAAACTTACTAACAGAAGATTCGTCTATAGTCACAGGACCACCAAAATGCTCAAAGATGGTCCTATATTATAATAACCTATGTGTGTTCTCTTTCTAATGTCCTGAGACAATGTTCATTTTCAATACTAAAAGGGAGTGGTCTCTGCCCTCCTGCAGGGGCCTGTGACTCACGTTCGACCTGTTGGTGTGGGGGAAAAGCGGCAGCCATCAGTCACCCCACACACCCCTGTCAAGAACCAAGCTTTAAACATGCCGGCTCCTAAATCGACATCAGGAACCAGGTATGTCCCCTTCTGCCTCTGCAACCCTGGTCAAAGCTGCATTTGACAACATAATACTTAATTTTTTTTTTCCAAAATGGCATCTTTTCTTTTGGTTTATCTCCATAGCAACCATTCTGGTTTTTGGTCACCTGATGGTGATGAACATCTCAATGTAATTTTTTGAAGTATCAGCAAAAGTAAACTTTTGGATTTCCTTGGCAACAGAGGTCTTTTTCTTTCTTCTTTATGTTGTTAATCACGCTCACATTCCTAACATGTTCATATTATGTTGTTTCATTCAGCTTGAGCTAATGATTAAATGTTCTCAATATTCCAGTAAAAAAATGTTCGAGGAACTTTTCTGAGCTTGTCACAATGACGCCGCTCAAAATCTACAAACTTTCAAACCAACATTTTTTCAGAATAAGCTCCCAAGTTGTACTAAATGAGTTGGGAGATCAAAATCCTTTTGAGGATTTTAGATTTGTAACTTGTACTAAAGATTATTATAATATTTTATCTTAATTATAGATGACAGCCTCTTTCTGGGGTCAAAGGTCAACAAAACTTCAGTTTTGATTAAAGCCTTACCTTGTGGCATGTGTGTAAAATTTCTGGACTATCGCTAAAATAGAAGTTTTTTTCCCCCCATGTTGTGCGAAAATGTGGAAGTAATGCAGTAATCCGGAATAATATTGGGAGTGTAAGGATGATTGGCGACCAGCCTGTCACCTCACTCTCAGAGCTTCTTCTTTTACCCAGAAGTGCTGAGTGAGTGGCCAAATTGCAGAGCGGGGTAACATCTCGCCCCTGTGCAACAGTGAGGGAGGAACAGAGGTGAAGCTGATGTTGTGTGGGCGAGCTGGAGCAGCAGAAATATGCTGATTATATCAATCAGGCAGCTGTCAGTCAGCTGGTTGTGTCCTGCTGCGTTCTTAATGAAAGCTAAATGGAAGCATATTGTATATAAAGCATAAATTTAAGGAAAAAGGAAGCATAGGATCTAAATTGTGACACCAAAGCCATAAGAACATTGACATGTTATTGTTTTTAAGGCTGTCCGACCTGCCACCTGTATGCTCTCCTACAGATTTGGAGTGTGTTGTACATACAAGTTTTTTTTGTGTGTGTATGTGGGCGTCTGGCTGTCTTTGTGCATGTCCTTACACTGTCACATCTGCTGTTACCAAGGAAACCCCGCGGGGAGGCTAAGAAGTGCCGAAAGGTGTACGGCATGGAGAAGAGAGACATGTGGTGCACAGCCTGTCGCTGGAAAAAAGCCTGTCAGAGATTCATCGACTAATCCGGCCCCCTCGCCGACGGTCCGCGAGACGAGCCGCTCCTCGCCCGGAGCCACAGCGAGGCGGACGCTTTCACCGAGGAGGAGGCGACGCTAGCAGCTTCCCTTTTTTTGGTGGAGTTGTCGGTGCTGCTTCCTCCAGGCCAGCAAAGGGGCTTCGCCTTCTTCTTTTCAAACACAGTGTCAATACACAAACTGTTTAGTAGAACAAACCGAATATATTACGCAGGTTAGACACCTTCTTTTTTTTTTTTTTCAAGGTTTTCCGCTCACAGCAAAATAAGGAACAAAAAAAATTGTAAATTGGATTCTGATACTTCAGATAATGTGTTGCTTCAGCAAAGTGTGATGACTACAGATAAGTGTTTGTATACTAAGCTACAATTGCGTGGGGGGTCAATCTGTTTAAGGGACAAATGTTGCCTTCTTCCACGCTGAACCACGATGGTTTGTTTCTGTCAGTGGAAATCCGCGTTTGAACTCATTTCGTTCACAGGTTGTCCATCCAGCGAATCCACAACGGATTCCTCGTACGGTTGTCACACCACGTGCTACAAAGAGTTCCGTTTTAATATTCCAAAAAAAGCAACATTTTTCTAGAGATGATGTACTGAAATATATGTCATGCTCTTATTCTTTCAATGCACCTTGAAGACAAAAAAAAAGGAAAAGTCCATCAAATAGAATAGTTTTCAGAGGTGAGTTGCCGTCGTGTTGTGCAATCAGAGGAACAACAGCATTTAATATTTTCGGTCTCAGTGAGTCGCGGTGAAGGCACATTTTTTTTTTTTGTTTCCTAATGGCAACTGATGTTCTTAAAGAGATTGTTTACAACAACTTGATGTGAATGGTTGCCGTTTTGAAAATGATCGCCGGCAGTCTGACTGATGTTCATTGTTTTTTATGTAGGAAACCAACGTCGAGATTGTAAAACCCAACAATCACTACCTTCTTTCTCTCTCCGTCGACGCCCACTTTCAGGAGACACCCCGTCTTCTGAGAGCTTGATCCCCCGAAAAAAAATTATATATGAAAGCAATTTATATATATATAAAATTCATAATCAAATCCAAGCAAAGCATGGATGCTGTTGGTCGCCTACATACCGATTTATATATAGGAGTGTGTGTAGTGTGAATTTAAAAAATATTTAACCTTTTAAAAAGGCCTGAAATACAAGCCAAGTCCTAAATAGATAATCGAGTTTGGGTTTAACCCTTTAACACATTTTTGATTTACTGCAACTTTTCAACCGTTAACACGATCAACGTCATTCCAGCAGATTGACGATAGAATGAGGCTGATCGTATTAATGGTTGAAAAGTTACGGTACGTTAAAGATTTTGTGTTTTAGCGTTACCGATAACGCCTCAGGTGTTAAAGGGTTAAATGTTATGAAATATGATATAAAAACGTTAAAAAATTGTAAATCAGTTTGGAAATATAGAATATAGAGGAAAAAAACGCTGATTTTTTTTTTTTTTTTTTTTTTATTTCGACCTTTGGTGTGTAGAAACGACATGGTCAGGTTAGTCACGTGTGTTATCTCTTTTCGTATGATGAAAAAAAAGCAAATGATTAGATTTTACCTGTATTTCCCCCCAATTATTATTAGTTATGTGTAGTTTATTCCTACTATCTTTTTTGCCCTGATTTAATCATTGTTGTTTAAATAACTTGGATGAAAGACAATTTTTTTTTTCTTTTTTTTTTGCGGTAATTGTTTGTTTCCCAGAAACCAAATGAACAGATGGTAACAAAAAAAAAAATTCCCTCCAAAAAGCCCAAAGAAAGTCAGACATTTGATGTGTTGGAAGCTAAAAATATGTACGTGAGAATCAAGAAATAGATGTGTATTTTACAGGAGATTCACACTTCTGCTGTATATTAGCCGACTCTGCTCTCCGCCACTGACTGTACACACTGTAAAAAGTGAAAGCATTGAATCAATTAACAAAACTTCTGTAATTTGTTACATTTAAAATGATTTAAAATTTAGAGTTTTCTCAACTTAAAATGTAATTTGATAAAAACGACTTTTTTAATGAAACAAATTACAGAACTTTTGTGAATTGATTCAACGTTTTACTTTTTTACAGTGCACCTCGACTTCAGATAGACGTGTTGCCCCTCCCCCGACCCCCGATTTCGACGCACGATGTCGTCGTAGCTAGAAAGGCTTCTTCACGATCCTTGACGTTTTGTTTCAGTGGAATCCCAGATAAGCTAGGTCAGACGGCCTCTTCCAGTCTGAGAAAAACTTGACCAACTTCACCAAGTGCCAATGAGAAGACTTTAAACAGGAGAAGGCGTACTGACCTGATGAAATTGCACTACACTGCACTGCGCAAAGACATGTTTTTATACATGGATATTTTATATACACACATTTTAT
>NC_050518.1:11869131-11872270 GCF_002922805.2 Oryzias melastigma | reverse complement strand
GGAGGGGTTGAATCACTGCCCGAGTTTCAGGGATTGGGGGTCGAGAACCTCTGGTTTCCCCATATATATATATATATATAAAGAGTTTCTGGCAAGTTCATGCCTTTCTATTGGTGTCAGTGTTGGCAGTTTTTTGGTACTGGAAGTACAGTGTGGTACTCCGATGTAGTCAGTCCCTTTGGTTGAGTGCCAAGAGCTTTGTAGTATAACCGACAATCCATTACAGGGTCTTACCGTCTGGAGAGTTTATTCACCACACTTTTGTGTCCGTAAATCCGATAGCTTTGTGCCTCAAAACATGCTAAAGAAAAGGGCTTCTAAACATTATCCATTTACACTTCTATATACTGTCTGTAGTACTGGATACCACTTCTGATCCTTGGTTTGCTCATCGAGACAGTGTCAAACGCTCTTCTCCATCTATGCAAAAGCACCAGCAGAGTTAGAGAGCGGCGCCGAACTTGAGCCCTGGAAACCAAAGCGGCTCTTTTGCCCTTTAGCCACACCGGTCTGCCTTTTCAAGTTCCCCCTATAGTAGCTTGTGCAGTAGCGCCGACTCCAGCCAGACGAAAAGAAGACGGCTTTAGGTGGTGGACCTCGACGGCTGGTCTGTGAAGATGGGAAGCGCAGTGGTTGCAGTTTCAGGGCTTTTTTTTTAATGTACATAAAGCAACATTAAGAGATCCGTGAGCTTTTTTTTCATGTATATGTATTGTTGTATCTCTTGTTTTATGAAAAGGATTTTTTTTTTTACATTGCAGTTACTCAAAAACAATCTTTGTTAAAGTGAGAAGCTATGGAGACGTGTATATTGTAGCTTAGAGGGGCGGAAAATGAAATCCTGTTGAATGTAAGACTTTTATTTTGGAGTAGGCTCGTTCGTACGGCCTGTAGCGCATCCTGATTTTGGTATCCAAACTCATAATACTCAGATTTCTGTTGCTGAACTGCTGTTTAATATAGAATAATGCAACCACACAGTATTTCTTGACTATCTTTGTGCAATGACATGCTTTACTTTGGAACAAGGGCTTGCTTGCTGTAATTTGGGTTTCTTGCTCTCACTGCTGCTGATGTCTCTCTCTTTTTTTTTTCTAACTCTTTCACAATGAGACTCCCCGTTAATTGTCATGAAGTTGCTGACTTTCGACACGGTTACCCTTGGCGAGTCGTTCTCCTGCACCGCACATTCCAGCAGACGGCATGCTTTCTTTCCCCTGTCTTCCACTGGCTTCCAGCAGTTCACTTCGGCCTTCTGCAGTTCCTCTTCTCGTGCTTCTCGGCTTGACTGTGGTTCCACCCAAGCCCTTACCCAGTATATTAAGCTAAACTAAACCCTTTAAATGTGCATGAAAAAAAAGAAAAAAAAGCCTTTTTTTATCATTTGTTCAAACAATGGATGTGCTGCTTTCTTGAATGTGTGCATAAAACTGCAGCAGCAAAAAGCCAATGTATCTCCATCCAAATCAAATGTAACGCATAGCAATGGCAGCTCCACTCCACTCTGCTCGTATTGTCTGTCCAAGTGTTTAACCCGACTCCTTCTGTGTGACGACCTTCCTCTCTGCTGTTGTGTTTTCATCCAGCCGTCCTCCGGCTGCTGTAAAAACTCCCCCTTTTCTTTTCTTTTCTTTTGATTGATTGTCTTGGTTGAGTTTGAGTTTATTTTGCATGTCTACCAATATTCATGATTTTTTGTTGTCTTTTGGGAGATGCAACACTGAAGGGTTTTATGTGTTAGACTTCCCCCTCTCAGTATCTCAAAGCGGATGTTGGGGGTGATTTTTTTTGTGTTTTTTTTTTTTTCCTTCTCCGGGGGGGAAAACATCAGCTTTGGGTCTTCACTTGGCTAAATGTCTCGTACATGTGGGCCCGGCCGCTGGTCCGCATCCCACGTGCAGCGAGAAAGCACTTTCTGAAGAGTGCTGCACTCAAGGAGTAAATGTGTGAATGTTAAGACTTTGTTTCAAAAGATGGATGACGATGTATGACGCTCATAATGTGATTTATGTGATGTAACGTGAAAGAAAGAAAAAAATAAAGCTGAATGGAAAAAAAACAAAACATTCTGACTTGTCTGTAGCACCACCGTGTGGTCAGTGGGATGTACTGCAGCTGAGTTGAAGGAAAAAGAAAGTCCCAACACACATTGAATACGTCTTTACAGCAGCAATTTCAAAATTTATTGAGACTGATTGGTTTTTGCAAATAATATTCAAGCTAATTCTTCTACTAAACATGAAATTAGATCGACTCGGACGGCTGACGGGCTGTCCCAACATCAAAACTGGAGGCTCATGGTTGACGGTAAAAATGCTTTGTGATCAGTACTTTTTAACCCAAAAAAAAAAAAAAAAATTCTGCACAAGAGCACTTAAATCTGCCCGTAACAAAACAGGAGTAAAAACAGGACCGCTTTTTTTCCCTCTTTTTTTTGTAATTATTTAGCACATTTTGTTACAAACACAGGATTATGATAATATAAAGTCAGTATCATGTTGAACAGTATTCCCATTGCAAATAAACAAACCTCAAGCTTCAAGTGCAATCCTCGACAAACAAAAGACCCTTTGAAACTTGAGAGAGAAAATAAATAATATATAATAGTCATATAAATTCATATATATGAAAGTATACACCATCACTCTTATTAGAAGAACAAAATCTAAAGTAAAAAGCGCCAAATTTTTTGAAATCTAGTATAGGCATACCCATATCTATGGCTTCATGATTTGCACGTGTGAATCAAGCTGTACAGGCTAAATGAGGATTGCAAATTGTACACATCTAAGAATACCCATAATCATCTGCAGTAAAGCAAACAGTTCCAGTTTTGCATTGTGTGGAATGAGAGGGTTTGTGTGCAGATGCCGAACATGTCGCTTTGGTATGACAAAATGAAACACGGGCATGCAGTTTAAGACCACAAGATCAGGGCACAAAAGGTCATTGGACACACGGCGGGGAGGAGAGTCGATTCACCCATCATGATTTGTCTCAAAAGTTTCCTCTCCGGTCTGATCGTCCACATCGTGGTATCTCTCTTTCCACTGTCATGTCCCAGAAAGCAGATCCACTCACAAGCATGCAGGTGAAATGTTGTAGAGGCACATATTGAGGAGTTGATGGCAGACGTTTG
>NC_050518.1:11793511-11868830 GCF_002922805.2 Oryzias melastigma | reverse complement strand
GTCCATGGCACCTGCAGCAGAAAGGCATGTACGACCACGAAATAAAATCCCAGAGTTACTGTTGCAGCACTCCACTTCCTTTTTATCCAAATTAAAACCAAGTTACAAAATTAAACCTCAAGTGCAAAAAAGGTGCAGCCTGAGTGAGGAAATAAATGGGGGGGGGGTCGTCTGCAGGCTGCATTACTGCTTGATTGTTTGTCATTCAAGCTGTTGCACAGTAGAAACAAGAAAAAAAAAGAAAAATTCTGCTTGATTTTAATTTTAAAAGCCAGCTGGTCCTTTCACTCAGCCCTTCATATGTTCTCAATAATAATAATAATAAAATATCATGTGCACTTTAGCAAACCGACAAATAGGTTTAAAAATAATAATACAAAAAAGGGGGAAAAAAAACAACAAAATAGTTTACCACAACAATAAATCCAAAAAACCACCAACACACGGACTTTCAAACAAAGCACTTCATGTATACAAAGTACTAGATTGTTTTTGGTTCAATATTAATCAATTAGTGTACATTAGTGATGCGAAAGCATGTGCTGAATATAAGTTTCAGTCAATATTTAACACAGAAGTTGGACAGGAACGCGATTCTTCCCTTCATGATCAACAAAACTGGCACAATAGAAGGTTGGTTTAAAAAGCCCGATGGCTTGCTGTCCACAACAAGGCAAAATATGAAAGCTTTTTTTTTTCTTCTTCTTATACAAGATATAAAACACATAGAAAAGAAACGCACAATAAAAGCCTAGCATCCAGCACTTGATAATAATTCATAATAGTAACATCAACGAGAATAATCATAGTTTTAATATTCATAACAATAAGACAACTCAGTGGCCTCAAGTTTGCCAAAAAAAAAAAAAATTAAACAGAAATTTTTTTAGAAAAGAAAAGAAGAAAAATCTGTCTATGCAGACACGCATCCTTGCATACAAACACCCGTTTTGTTTCACGCGACACAGAGAGAGCAAGAGGTTGAAGTTCTTTAAATCAGGAATCCACAAGCATGTTTGCTTTTTTCTTCTCAATAAATAACAAATTAATATCACACTCTTTACAAATACTGAAACTTCAAACACAAACTTGATCCTCTTCTCTTAAAAGACAAGAAAAAATAAAAATACCCCTTATCATCAAAAGTAAGATTAAGCATGGAAAGAGTCTGCATATTCTGTATCCAGAGACTGGAGTTGGATGATTGATTGAAGAGGGGAAAAAAAAGACAAAAGAACAAAGGCAGCTCCTCCGTAGGTGTGAGAGACTCGGCTCTCAGGTCCGATCGTCACAAAGTCCAGTGTGAGAGACACTCAGCCAAGAGACAGAACTAAAGTACTGTCGGTGAAGGCTAGGTCCAATTTGTGCTCGATTTGTGGAAAAAAAAAAAAACGACTCAAATGTTCACTGTAAAAGTTTAGTCCCGACTCAAAGAACTGTATGTACATCTCCAGGACCGGTTGGAATGGATGGTGGTGAACTTACACTGAAAGGCATATAAACAGCACGCAGATTCAGTATGTTGTGATAACAGTCAAGAGGACATAGAGAACATCCTTAAAGGTAGGTGCGGTCACCGAGTTGTGTAAGCAAAGGTCGGATCAAAAATGTAAACCGTGGGTTCAGGGCTTTGTTAGGAGTTTGGTTAAAGTGCAAGTCTGTGGCAGTAGGATTCTGCATCATCAACAATGTGCTGTGGGGGCGCTCCGGTGCCCCCCACGCTTTTGCAATAGATTGAGCGTCTTTCTTCAGTGGCGGAGAGACGCGTCCCCAGAAACATTACAGCTGAGGAGGGACCAATACACCCGTCTTCCTGGCTTTTTCCCCTTGGTTTCCATGGTGATTGTGATGGCAAACGTACAAAGTTGTAGTTTAACGTCAGCCATGTCCTTGGATTAAATAAAAAAACTGCTAGACTCTGACCTGAACCCTCAAGAAGAAACAAAAACACTGCATTTGAAGTAAAGGAGGTAAGCAGAAAGAAGCCTTGCAGTCAAACCATCATTGATCTCCTTCGTTTATGGCAGTCAAGGTTGGTGTGTGTGCATTTGAGTGTTACTCAGAATGATGTTAGATCATTGTCGCGCGTCACCCTACAGCATTTCCATTCAAAGGAAGGCCTGTGTGGGTAAAGAGAGCCGAGGAATCTGCCGGAGAGATGGCCGCAGATCTTCAGAGATCGGTTGAGGAGCCCGTGACGTGAGCCGGACGGATCCTATGAGATCCAGGCGAAGTCCTTCTCGCTCCCGTTCTGCGGCTCCCCCTCCTGCGCCGAGGAGTCGCTCTCTTCCTTCTCGTTGTCCAGCACCCCGTGCTCCTCGGTGGTCATCCCTGAGTCCTTCCACTTGCCCCCCTCCTCCTCGCCTTCCCCCAGGATCTCCCCGTCCCCTTCCGCCATCATCTCCTCCTCGCCGTCTCCATCGCACTCCGCCTGGTCATCGTGGAAGCGGTCCCCGGGGTACAACTCCTCTTCGGGGGAGATGTCCCCACCCACCTCTCCGTTGTGGTCCAGCAGGGCGGCCATGCCCCGGCCAGAGCAGTCGGCGCAGACGCCATGGCGACGGGAGCCGTGTTTGATCCCAACGCTGGCTGCTGACATAAAGACGCGGCTGCACACTTTGCACACGTACTTCTTGTCTTTGCTGTGGACCTGCGAAGAGATACACCATTAAAGTCTCCCTGTGACTACTTATTTTTATTAAAAAAAAAAAAAACATTCCCAGTAGTCTTTTTATTACAATTATGACGTTTTCAACAAAAAATCCACAACCTAAATGTCTTAAAAAGCCATTTTTCACATTGATTCCAAAATCTCCTCTGAGGGGGCGTGGCTTTTGGAGCTGAGCTCCGTCCCTGACCCTCTGTAGAGCTCTCTAAAACATATAAACCCAAGCTACTCGCTCAACATCATCCATGATGTGACAACGAATTAATTCCAGAACAAAGTGTTGAGAATTTTATGCGCCTGACGCGTTCGGCGTGAATGCACCAGTCACACCCGAGGCGTCATCTGTGGCGCTTAAACACAAAATCTTTAACATACTGTAATTTTTTTACCGTTAACATGATCAACTTCATTCCAGGAGATTCTGACGGCAAAAAGCGGCATACACTAAAGGCTGGTTTATACTTCCAAGCGATTTGTAATCACTCGAGTCATAGTGGTCGCATGGTGGGCAATCGCGGGCAAATTGCGCCATATAAATTGAATTTATTTCAGTGATTAGAGTATGCGACTACGCAAAAAACTACGTCCAAAAAAATATCTTATAACACTGAAAATGATGAAAACTTACTGAAGTAGTTCAGAAATTCAGACCTTCAGACACAGAGAAACCGAGAGAGCGGACAACTAGATATTAAAGCAAGTTACTGGAGAGATTTTCTTTTATTTTATATTTATTTTGCCCATTTTTCAACATTTTTTTTGTAATTTTTGCCTTTTTATGCCTAACTCTATTTACTGGGGGACCGCATCACTTCCCCTTGACAGCTATTTAAAAGGAGAAATACTCGGTAATGCAAAAACAAAATGATTTCTTATTACATCTGTTCTTTTTCATGAGAAAAATGCCACACATACACATTAAAAACTTAAGAAACATGATTTTCATTCACTCTGTGCGTTTTGCCGCCCCCTGCTGGCGACTGCACTCACCAGCGTGTGCCTCTTCATGTGCTCCCGTCTGGTGAACTTCTTGCCGCAGATCTCACAGGGGTATGGCCTCTCACCCGTATGGGAGCGCATGTGCCTCTTGAGGATGCACTGGTGCATAGCGGAGAAACTGCAGTAGGGGCACTTGAACTTTTTACGGATCACCGTGAAGTCATTCACTGCAAGGACAGAAAGGTGGAGGGGGTGGAATAAGAAAGAAAAAAACAATTATTTGTATTGAAAAAGTCTCATTCTGATAAAGAAAAGTCTTTTTGTCACTTCGGTTTCCGCATTTAATTAGCAATGTGGCTTAGAAATGTACCATCAATTCCCATGGTCATACCAATCCAAGTCAAAGCTACAGTTGCCTTGGCAACAGCTTTTCCTCCATAAAGTAATAAAGGCATAGAGATACTTTAAACACATGGCACAACAGTCAGTCTGCCTAAGCTGCTCTAGAAGGTCTCTACTAGACACACACAAAAGCCAAACGGGGAAACGACAAGAAAATCACACACAAAAGGGAGGGACGACTTCAAAACATCACTACTGGTGCACAAAAACGCCACATCTACTGTACAGTAAATAAAAGGAGATGGAGCACACTAGAAAGGGCCATAAGGTAATATAATTACCTCATTCAGTTAAGCGACTGCTGCTCTTTAAACAAAAAAAAACATGCATGAACAGATGATGAAAAAGGAAACACAACTGCAAAAGTATTGTTTCTTTTTTATTTTATTTCCAGTCGATCTTTAAGAACATCATACAATCTACAAGCCAAGCAAGAGTCATTCAGTCAGAAAAAAAATACATGGGCTTCAAAAGTAGAATCTATTATTTAATATCCTTGAAACCTGCCATTCAGATTCAAAAAATATGCAGCAGTCAGACGGTTATTTTCCTGCTAACTTATTGATTCGTCTCTTACTTCCCTGAGTCTTCTTCTGGCTGGGACCTGAAAATAAAGCTTTTTGGGAGGAGACTGTAAACACAACAGGAAGACGAATCCTCGGTGGAAAGCCTAACTTTTTCAGGACTTCTCATTCCGAATCCTTCTTAATATGAAAAAAAGACTATTTTGGCAGGAATAGGTGAGGTTTTTCTCGGCTCTTGTCCCTCTTTTTCTGCCCTGAGATCATCGCTATTAATGGTCGTTACGTCACAAAGCACATGTGGTTTAAAGGGCACCTGCCCCTCACTCCCCCCCTTGCTTCCCCTGCTTCAGATGTGGAGGGGTCGGAGGTCAAGAGGGGTTGGAGTCGTGGAGGGCCAATAACTGCTCAGCTCCAGCTCCACTCAGCCACGACAAGAATTACAGATCAGAGACAAAGGAGGGTGGTCAGAGAGGGAGAAAATGACACCTCCCAACCCCCCTCCTTTTCTATTGTTTTAGCGGGCTAAATCCATCTGCATTTATCTCAAAACCACAGACAAGCTTGGCACAAAATCCTTTAAATTGGTGTTTATTTTGTCATTTTTAATGTTGATTTGACATGTTTTTATTATTATTTGAGTTAGAATGTGTCTTAATGCTGCAGTACTGGGGCGCTCCTGCAGGTGGCAGGGCTGTGCACCCTGTTAGGAATGCCTGACAGGTAGGAGCTGGCTTTGAAAGTCTTTGTGAGTGTAATGCAGGGGTGGACACACAGATTAAGATCTCTCTGCCTAAAAAGGAGACAAAAGTTGAGTCAGACTGGTGACTGGCGACAGAGAGCCAGACGGGTGGTTAGAGAGACACCCCCCGTCTTTCCATTCGGCACAGCAGAGAAACCAATCTCTCCCCGGTGCTCTGAGATTTATCATTTCGGGGAAAAGTTTTGCATAGAAGGTGTGTCAAGGTACCTAAGCAGCGGTTTAAGATTCTTAAATAAATGATTTCTGAGTCCGGATCTGTTTTTTGCTCAGCTCAGTGGCCTTGTGGAAGAGTGTCCGCCCTGAGGCTGGAAGGTTCAAATCCCGGACAAGTCTCTAAAAATGGGACCTGCTTGACACTCAGCAATAAGGGGTTGGATTGTGGGGTTGAATCATCAATTGGTTCCCGAGTGCGGCTGTGTCTGCAGCTCACCGCTCCCCCAGGGGATGAGTCAAATGTGGAGAACAAATTTCACACAGTGCGGTGCATGACGACTGATGGGACTTTAACTTTTTGGCTTGAGACACAACGCCCGTCCGTAGGTAGGAAACTACAGGCTCTCTACATCAATCGCCCTGTTTTGATCGCTGACGTTCATATACTGAGACATGTCCACCCCTCCCGGTGCCAGCCTCACCTGGCAACACACTTTAACGTGAGTTGCCAGGTTTTTCTGGGTGCTAAAAGCTTTGGCGCAGACCGGGCAGGTGTGCCCTCTCTCCTTGGAGTGCACGGACGACAGGTGTCTGTGCAAGTCTGTGCGGTCCCTGAAGTGCTTCAGGCAGTACACGCACTGCATCAGCTTCTTCTTGAAGTGGATGGTCTTCTCGTGGCGGTCGGCGTTGGATTTGAGGGTGAAGCTGGCGGGGCACTGAGAGCACAGGTAGCGCGCCGACGCGTGCTCGCCTGCCGCCGGTCGGTACAGGGGCTGCCCGAAGAGGGGCGGAGGCTGGGACGGGGGAGCCTGCAGGCCCTGCATGCCGGACCAGTCCAGGGACAAGGCCATCAGAGACAGGGTGTGGCGGTATTCGTGCTCCCTGAGGTGCTCCAGGCTGCCGAACAGCCGTTTGCACAGGGAGCAGGCGAAACCCTGCGCGGGCCAGGCGCCGTGCTCTGGCAGGACTCGCTCCCTCGAAGCAGCCTCTTCAGTCAGCACAGGCGGCCCTTCAGTTCTCCTGCCAGCCACAGACACAGGCAGGCCACCAGCACAGCTCTCCTCGCCCATCTGATCCCTCTCAACAGGAGACTGGTCAGCGTCCAAATCTGTGGAGGGATGAAAGCAGACGTGTGAGGAAAAGGCCAACTCTGAAGGTATCGATGAACTCGAAGCCTCATCCCTCACCTGTGCCGTACTCTCTTGCATCCTCTTTGTTTTTTATGCATTCCTGCAAGCACAAAATATCCCTATTATGTTTCACGCCATCTAATTTAACCAGTCTGTATGGAATGTTGCCTGGGCATGCAAGAAGGTGGGACAAGCTGTGAAGAAAACTTTAGTAACAAAAAAAAGACAATTATTCAGACAATTTTGAAGAGCAAACACAGACAGACGAGAGTTTCAGGATGCTGCAGCCGTCTGATGGGACGCCATGCTTCCCTGTTAATAATGTTCAACCCCTTTCTCCTCTCCTATTCCTTCTCCGCTACTCGTCTTCCACTCCTCCTCCTCCTCCTCCTCCTCCTCCTCTCTAAGAACAGAACACCATGCACTGGGCAAACAGATGGCTTGTCCACAGAGATAGGGAGGCTTGTTGGAAGGCAGGTCCACTGAAATCAAATGTTGGTCCTAAATGCTCACAGCATACACATAAACTGACTAAAAAAGAAAAAAAAAATTCACTTGCACGCCCACACTCACTCACACACACTCACACACTCACACACACATGGAGCAGAACAAACAATTTCCTGAGCTGCAAGAGCAAACCTCTCATTGTCTGCTAGTATTGATTCTACTCCGTCTCATCACACTACCTTGCCCGTTATCCACTATCTCTGAGCACACACTGCCATTGTTACGAGATGTGTCATCTCTGATGCAACCGCTGTACACTACATTACCGCTAATGCCATGCAAAGACCCCCCCTGCTTAAAGGTGCATTCGTGTCTCGCTTTATTAAAAAGATAATCTAAGGAGGGGAGGCATGGAGTGAAGAGCGGCAGCAGCCTGAAAGGAAGGGAAAGTAAATAAAGCAAACAGTAAAGAAAAGCAAACAAAAAAAAAAAACACAGCATAGCTTCTTGAGAGGAGCAGGAAATGTGCCAGATTTCACAAAAAAAAAGAATGAGATACAGAGAAGGGATGTGTAAAGAAACACTGTAATAGCAGAAAAATTAATGTGGGGAACGTAGTTTCCCGCCCACACGACACATCAGTGGTCAATTTTTCACTTTCGCCTTATACAACCCCCCCCTGTGAGTGGACGGCGGGTTAAGCTGCCCCCTGAATACTCGCCTCCGCTCCTCCTGCTGGGAACTTTTATCAGAGCGGTACCCAGAGGGCTCAGTGCGCTTACCTCAGGCAAGGTGGAGGGTTCTGGGCCCTCGGGGTCCTCTTCCACTTCCATGTCCGACCCTTCCGAGTGCGGCAAGGGGACCCCGGCCCGCAGACCGGGGGCCTCCAGGGGCCGGGGCTCAGGGGGGTGCAGTGGCGTAGGCGGAGCGGGTGGGCAGTATGCTGATGTTGATGATGGCGGTGGTGATGGAAGATGAGGAGGAAGAAAAGGAAGAGGAGGAGAGGAGCCAGCGCCCTGTTTGTTATGAATAGTGGCCCCTGTGGCCCCCGGCCGAAGCGTGCTGCAGTAGTTGTTGGAGCGGAGCCCTAAGAAGCACAGGAAACGAGTCTCACCCACCCACTCACGTACAACTGCAACTCTGCTAGCAGCTGGCCACCAGAATACAACGGGAGAGAGTGGGCAGGGGGGGCACACAGAGGCTGCCAGTGCTGCACTATCAAACACTAGAGAGAGGGGGAGGAAGAAAAACTGAAGTTTCACTTTCCACCAGCCAAGGGGAAAGGGTGAGGGCTTCTCTTCTCTCTCTCTCTCTCTCTTTTTTTCCTTTTGCTCCTCTGCTCTCCTTCTCCTTCCACCCACATGTGTGCACAGAGATGGCAGCAAGTGTGCGCTTTGTGCAAAAGTGTGCATGTGTTGTGTTAGCCAGTAAAATGCATGTAAGAAGAGGGTTTGAGGATCTGCAGTGTGGAGGGAAATAGTTTTGGAGTGGAGCCATGTTGCCGCTGAAGTGAAGATTTTTTTTTTTTTGTACACGGAGGGTAAAGGACGACTACGCCGACCGCGCGAGATGTTTCGCAGCAACAAGTTTGGGCACGCTGAATAAAGAATTTCACTTTACTACAGTGTGCTTTTTTCTCCTGCATGAAGATCAGCATCCTCCTCCCGTTCTTCCTGATTTTTCCCTCCGTGATGATGAATAGGCCATGCCTTTCACAGTACTGTAATTTGTGCAACGCTGCGAGTGTAAATGTGAGGGGAATGCGTCGGGAGTTATGCAGTGGGTTAGCCATTCATAGCCCTCCTCTGCAAAATGAACAGAATCACACATCCGTGAGGGTTGACCGTGGACAGATTCCTGGAATGTTGAACTACCGCGCCTGACACTCCCCACTCCCACTGACTCAGAGAGCACACAAACGCTGAACTTCCCCCCTTTTTTTTCTTTTTTTTGTTCCCCATGCTGTAGCGAGTATAGAGGAAGAATGAACTAGGATGAGCTGCAGGTGAAACAGCACAACTTCTTACTAACACATGTTGCTCTGGAAGAAAAGGAAAGGTTTATCTCAGAAAAGCTAGTTAGGTGTGAGGAATTTTGGAAACTCTCGTCATGCAGATTCACGTTTTGAATTTGGAATAACAGCAACTCAACTCCCCAACACGGTTAACTTAAGACTTTTAGGCTTTAATAGGCCTTAAGGGGAGAATCCTGTTATCAGCATGTGATAAACTAAAACTTGTCAAGTCTTTTAAAACAATTGGATTATTTAGCAGTTCTTTGTGACAAACAGGCTTAATGTCATCCTGTTAGATTTCCAGAACTGTTTATCCTCTTTTGACAGTTTAAGTGAATTAGACAAGTAGACTTGGAAACATGCAGGGGTGGAGCTAGAACTTTTTATATGGGGGGCAGAAGACTTTGGAAAGGGGTGGTAAATGAGAGCAGCAGAGTGGAAGGCCATGACAAATTAAAAGGTCTAAAAATACGTATTTCAAACAGTTATATTATTATTGTTTTGCAATGCTTAAAAAAGGTTGAATATCAATATTAATACAAATATTGATACAAAAATTAAGGGGGCCCCAACCAGCAAGGCTAAGTGTGCCCCTATTTGTGTTAAAAGTGGTCAGTAGTGTCCATAGTTTCTGTGGTGGCCCCTACATTAGCTTAAGTGAGCTAGCCTCCCGGTGGACAGCGTCACAAGCTAGCGAGTTCCGCTGTCCACGGTCCGGCAAAGTAAGCAACTGTCCCCTAACCCAGGGTCCCACACAGATAGCTGGGTTGCCACCAGGCTGCCAATCCCTGGGCAGCGGAGCTCGCTAGTTCACTATGTTATCCTCCAGGCGGCTAGCTAGCTACTGTAGCAAGCTAGCCCACCAAGTTCCCGGTTGAGTCAATGTATGCAAACACAAGAAACTGCAGACAAACCCATTCGGGGTTCACTTGGCCTTGCTGGCTGGGCTAAGATTTTTGATTGGGGGCAGCAGCCACCTATCGTCCCCCATTAGCTCCGCCCCTGGATAAATTAGTATGCATTCTTAAAAAACTTGCTTATCCAACTTTGGGACTTTACAATAAAGAATTTATAAAAAGAAGGTAAACATGCTAACCAGATAATGTAAAGCTCAGAAACTAAAAACACTTTTCTAATGTGTGATTTACAACTTCCTTAAATGTTGCTTTTTCCAGCAAATGTACCTCTTTTTTAAATGTTGCAGTGATCAGAAACCCTAAATAGTCAAAAAAGTAAACTTTTCTGCTTTAATTTTTCTTCTTTAGTCTCTCATATCAATCTCTAGAGGAAATAGTTTGAAGGACATCTACATTCACTCTCAACCGTGCTTCAGTGTTAACAATTTGTTGATGATATTTCTAAGAAGAAAGGCTGAATCCGTGCTCTAATTACTGGAAGCTGTTTGGAACTTTCAGGGTTTTTTACACTAAAATTAAAGGACTTGATTTTCGATCAGCGTCTGACGCTCCTCTTGTCCTCCATGGGGGCAGATATTTCCGATGACCTGTGGTCGAACGACGCACCATGTGACTTTCCAGAGGAAAACCCGAGGAGGGATTGCATTCATTTCCTGCTGCTGATACTTTACACTGATCTTCTAAAACTAATGAGAAAGATGATCAAAAGCTAAAGGATTGCTATCAGCCTCAAAAGTCAGAGGAAAATTCAAATGTCTACAAGAAATCCATTCAGAAAATCTCTGCAGACAGTTATGGATCTGCAGAGACCCATTGTACAGGGCGAGTCAATTTTCGATGTGAAGTGATGAGAGCTGGCAGCGGAGTGAAAACTTCAGTAATGTCGCTATGATCTGTGTAGTTAATTGGATGTTCTTTACGGTGGCAGTGTGGGCAGGTGTGTCTGGGAAAAAAAAGTCTATTGTTAGACTCCGATTGTCTGACGTCTAAATGGGTTAAGGGATCAAAATCCAATGATCTTAATTGGATTTATAGCATAGACTGGTCTGGCTATATTTTTGGAATTCCACATGCGGGGAGGTTTGTTGTCTGCGACCGAAGATGAAGAAAAAGAGGGGCTTTTGATGCACGTCCCATCAGAAACGCGGCGTTCAAAGACGCTGGGTATCAGTTTAGTCGGATTCAAGTGAATGAAAGAGACGCCGTTATTTCAGCAGTAGGAGATTTGAAGACAGGAGCTCCGTGTCAAGGCCATTTGCTGATATTCGGCGGTCTCTCTCAAATTAGGCCAGGTGACCTTGCTCCTATCTTCCCAGATCAATACTTTCTGAGGATTTTGAAGCAACAATCTTTGCTGCTCCCTGAAGTAAAATTGTGGGGGGAAGGGGCAGGAGTGAAACAAATAAGGATGAACTGTTGGAGCCCCACGAGAACGCAGAGGGACAATTGTTCAGGAAAGGTTAAAAAACAAAAATAAAAAGAAAGGGAGGGGAAGACAGGAAGAGGTGAAGGAGAAGAGGGGGAAAGGCGCTTGAATTGAAGGCAGAGAGGCAATAGTGATCCGTCAAACCAGGCAGACATCTCCTCCGCCCAGTAATCTAAGCCACAGTGTTTGTTTATTTTCCGTCCTCATTTAGACGCAGGGACAGACCTGGAGTGAGAGGAGAGGTTGGTGGCCATCTCGACAATCCCACTTCCCCAGCCCCAATTGTGTAGCGAATACAAAATAGGTTTTGGCTAACCAGAAGCACTCGCTGGGGCTTCTTTGGTGACAACAGAAATACTGATATAGGGCTCGTTCAATATGTTTTCATGCAGCGAGAAAATGATTAACATTCTCCGGATTCTGAAAAATCTTTTATTCATATAGTCAAGGCTGATCTATCTATAAAGTCAGAGTGTGTGCGAATAAAAGCTTTCCTTTTTTTCCTGAGACTATCTGAGCTGTGGCAGCATTTGAATCTCCTCTTTACACCAAAAGAAACATCTCAATCCCACACACTTAACACTTGCACAAAAGGGGTGATGCGACGTGACGTGCGCGTTGTCAGTGCATGTGACCGCAAACGTCTGCTTTGAACTATTCATGCTTGGCCCTGTCTTTTACATCAGAGGTGAGTGGGGCTCTGCTCAATAGACCTCACTGGGCTCAGAGTTTGTACCCTTCCTCTGCTTTTCTTCTGCCTGACAAAGACAGCCACAACTCGGGACAAAAGATCCAATTATGTGCCGGTTAAAGCAGAAAAGAAACAATCCCACAATTTGAAGATGTGAAACGTGCCCACGCAGACCTGGGCTTAAGCAAATATACTTGCACTCAAACACTCAAGGATGCACGCCAACGGCTTAACAGACTCACCGAGGAGCATAAGAGCTGACTAAAAAATTTAGAGAACCTTAGAGACAATTCTCTGATTAAACAACAGGACAGTTGGAGGCTGACTCCACTCTCAGCCCTGATTTAAAAAGTGCAAAAAGGGGGCGGGGCTAGGGGAGGTGGGCTGAGCGGGGGAGGTGTGGTCTGGATCTGTGATTGACGGTGACAGTGAGTTTAGCTTGAGGTAAATAAAGGATCTTTTTTTTTGTTTGTTTTATAAAAATAAGAAAAAAATCATTAGATGCAGGAGGCTCCTCCCACAGCGGCTCTTCGTTTGCTAGCCACCCAGCCGCTTGGGCTCGTTTTTCAAGCAAGCGAGCATCGCCGCTCTCGGGAGCAAAGCAAGCTCCGTCGTTCTCCCGTTCAAAGATGGGAGGGACTTTTAAACTGGAGCTGCAGAGCATGATTACATGAAACCTTTTGAAATGTTGTGGGACGCAGACCAGTTAATCAATCGTGAAATTCAACTTCACTACCACTTTCAACCTGTAGGGGGCAGCACACTGATGGTTCCTTTGAGCTGTGACTGGAGAAAATCGATTATTTATCTGTTTAATTTTTAAAATGCTTTTTTTTTTCTTGAAGATGACAGAAATGAATTATTATAAAAAATTTGGGTATGTGTAGTTTTCTGGGAAACCATAAATGTTTACATTTAGACACACCCTGCGATTTTTATTCTTCTTTTGCTAGCCTACGATCCGACCACGGCCCCTCGCCAGAGAAGAAAACAGTTATGTGGCCATCACAAGAAAAAGGTTGGGGACCCCTGGTTTAAACCAGAGGTTCCAAACTTTTTTCAGGCCTGGACCGGTCCAAACGGGGCAGAAGTTGGCATTTTTAAGATTCCGGTTCATGAAAATCTATTTTCAAAATAAAATGCTACTACAAGAAATTTTGTTTAAAAAAAGTTTAAAAATATCAACACATATTTTTTATGCAGATCGTGAAGATTCAATGAAACAAAGCTGTTGATTTGTAGAAGTCATTTCTGATCTTCATTCTGTATAAAATGTCATGTGACCCAGATGGATGCTATGAACAGAATAAGGAAGTCTTTCATAATAAAACTTCCTTCAGAATCAGAGAATAAACTAAAAGGAAATGATCAAAGTTAGCACATTTATTTATGTTTTTCTGTCTGCGGGTACCATGTGACCCACGGACCGGTGCCGGTCCACGGCCTGGGGGGGTCTGGGACTGCTGGTTTAAAGTAGTTCAACAAGTTTATTTAAAATTGTCAAAAATGTGGCAAGAATCAACAGTCAGCATTTGTAAAGCCTCATTTATACAAGTAAACAACCAAAAAAAGTTGATTTTTTGTTTGGTTACCCATTAATATACAGAAAGTGATACTTTAGTTCAACATCTTGGCTAAAAACTTTCTTTTATTTGTAGTTTGGATTCATCATAGTTTGGTTAAAAAGAGAAATAAAACTTTCCATGTTAGGTTAAAAGTCATATATAACTTTTTTAAAGAGGGTTTTAGCAGCTTTTACTTTGAGAATCGCAGAGTGTTTAAGTGAGTAAATGCTGTAGCTGCAGTTGTGTTGTTTTTTCTTCTTTCTTTTTTGCTGTGAATTACAGCTGTGAACCCACTGAAACGCACAATGAAGCTGTCACATAAAACCAAACAAATTTTAACAAGACAGCAAGAGCGATCCCCGCAAAATGTTCTCTCACTGAGTCACTGTTGAGAAAGTCATCATTGGCATTACCACACAAACTGATTACACACTCCAGACGCACAACAACAACAACACACAGGAACACGGAGGCGAGCATGCGTTCATGGCTGTCTGAGTATAGTGGATGTTGAGGGAAAACTGTGCTTTGGGACTGGGACTTGTGTGCTGCACGGCTGACAGGTGCATGTGTTCTCCCGTTTAATCCTTTTGTCTGAGTGTTTCTGAGTTAAATGTCAATTAAAGACGTGTGCCTGAGTTGTGCGTAATGACCGATGTAAGCAGAGTTTGAGCAAACAACTACTTACAAGACAGGGAGTGTCCTCCTTTGGGCAGGTACTCGTACAGCAGCGGGTTATCATCTCCCATCATCTCAGCCCGCAGTGACAGCAGGCTGTTCTTACTCATCAGTGCTGCCTTCAGATTAGCCACAGATGAGATCCCTGCCCCCGCTCCTCGGCTGGCCTCCTCGCTCTCGTTGGTGCCCAGGAAGCTGGGCTCTGCGGTGAGAGCCTCTTCCTGTTTGACGAAGAAGTCGAGGCGCTCCCCACGGCTGTCTGAGCTATTGGGCTCGGTCACGTCTGCCCCTGAACGGAGAGGAGGAAGAAGAAAATGAGTGGGGTTCAAAGTCACACCCTGTCTGAACGGTTCCAAGACCCACTCCAAGAAAAGTTGTGTTATTGTGGAGAACAAATATGAAGAAAATTAGGATTAAAATTGTATTTATGAGTATTTCTTCATTTAAATTGTTGTGATTTAGAAGAATACAAAAAAAACAATGCAGTTGGAAACTGCTTGCAAGTGTGACGTAGAAGCTACTACGGCAAGCCATAAGGTACCTGCTCCTTCTTGATGCATCTACTCCAATATTGCTGGTTATATTTGTTGTGAAGGTAATGTTAGGTTGCAATTTTGATGGGCTGGAAGCTATTAGGACAAAGAGGTGATGGGCCTCACTCATTGCGAAGTATTGTTTTGTGTCACCCGCCTGCATTACCGAGCATTTTTACTTGGACCTGATCTTCTGTTTCTGTCTAGCGGACCACCTATTATTGTTGATATCATCGAACGAAAGTGACGTCCAAATTAAGAGACACTATTTTTTCATAACTCTCCATTTGGAGGGCTAAATGAAGGGGAAGGGATAAGGGAAGAATTCGGATTGGGCTTAAGTTGTGCTTCATTCTTCTCTGAACTAATAAACCTGCTGCAAGGGGAACCAGCTGTCTTCCCGTTTGTGACAGCTACTTTTTTCTTAGGTTTTGAACCATGTGACTTACACAAAGGTGGGCTATTCTGTGGATTTTTCTTCCACCGCTAGGGAAGCTCTAACCAGGATTTTGAATCAAAAATAAGATAAAAATCAATGCAAAAAAGAATAGCAAACACTACTTTTTCTTTAGCAGATAGAATATGCACGACGAATTACTAACTGGTAATTATTTTCTAATCCTCACCCCTTCATCATGGAAACCTAGTTGAAACCAAGTTGAAGGCCATCGAGCTTACTATCCAGGAAGAAAATTGCGCTGCTGAACACAAGCTTAGTGTTATAATGTGTTATAATGTGAGATGTTGGAGGCGTCTATATATACTTTTCCAGTACAAAATCATTCTGTCCATGCAGTAAATATCTAATTTTTCAACACAAATATCTGCGGCTTACAGTATATCCAGGTGCGGCTTGTTATATCTTTTTATTTATTTATTTATTTTTTTAATAGAGTGGATATGGCTTATATTAAGGTGCGCTCTATAGTCCAGAAATACTGTAGTTTTTCTATTTTGGCAAAAAAACCCGGCATAATCATGATTAAAACACCACTGGGAATGCTTTAAAAATAGATCCAAAGATGATCGGAGTGACTTGAATATGAGCGATGCTTCTCCAAAGACTAATAAAGTTTCAGCATACAGGGACAGAAAAAAGTTTCTATAATGTTATCACTTTGTCAGTTTAAAGGTTTTCAGTGACAACAGCCTAAATTAAAATTCAAATAAAGCATTACTTTTTAAAATTTTTTTTGCTTAAACCAGTCAGCTGAGTTATCATTTGTACCCAGCGGTGCCTTCCAACACATCACAGCTCTGATTCATGTCTCTTTTCCTTCAGCTTCCTAACTCACCTCATTATTACAAGTCAACAAAAATACCGGCGGAGCCTAAAGAGACCGTTAAGGAGAGGAAAGCAGGCGCAGACGTGACACGTGAGCACATTTAGCCATCAAAGTCGCTGTCAGCTGTAGACACGCCGCTGGAGGTTCAACTGCAGATTTCTCCGCTGACTGCTCGGCTCTGGAGCTAACACCTTTATCGCCTCTTTTGATGATTGGTTAGTATTTTATAACAAAGACATTATCAATCTTATATATGACAGACCTTAAACGATCCAAATGTGGAGTAATTTACTTTATTTTTATGGATGAAAAGCTGCCAACTGAAGGTTTATCGTTCTTTGAAGGCCTTTGTGTACAAAAGTGTAAGCTGAGGCTTACAAGGAGTAAAAAAAATAAATAAAAAAGACAGGAGGTTGATGTAAAGGTATGATGAACGGGAATGGGAAGGAAAGCACAAAAGAAATAAGGGATTGAAATGAAATGGGTAAAAAAAACACAACTGTCTATTTAAAGTACAGTCAGGTGAAGCTGAGTGGACCTTGTGCATCTGATCCGTGTGTAGTGCAGGGGAGTCATGGTGACAAAGACAGTCATTTTCCTCAACCTCTGTCTGGAGCATTGATAGGTTTTACAAGCTTCTACACCTCTCATGCACAGGTTTCATGTGCAATATAGGTAACTGATTTTCAGAGTATATGTCTTGTTGTTTTTTTGCATACTTTGGCCAGGGGTATGACTTACACCCAAAAGCAACTTATGTGGTTTTAAAAAAAATAAATATTGGCTCCTATATTTGTTATTTTTGCACTATTTCTGAAGAACAAAAAGAAGAAGCGTCGTCCAAAACAAACACGGAGAAGAATCTGATTGTTTTCTTTCTAAACTCAATGTTCTATTTATTTACTGATCCTTTTGTCATGTCTTCCATGCATCATAAAGGAAACACAATCAATTCCTTAATGTAGCAATGAAGCTATAAAGTTGACGTTAGTTTTTATCGTCAACTAATACCCAAATACCCGGTGTGTACACATTTGACTAATCAAATGAAGCCCTTTATGTTAGATGCCCTGCTCTTATGCAGATGTTGCTCATTTGGAAGTTAAGTTATGTTTATTTAAATAAAATGGTTGCAGTTAAATGGACACAATGTATTTTTTTTTTTGCTATCCATTCATGTATTGCAATATCGCACTAATATCGCACATCAAAAGTTTTCCTCATATGGTGCAGCCCTAATCAGAACGGAAATTCACCAGATTATTGAATACAAGAGGAGACCATAAAAAAACAATACAACAGTGAACTACTGCACATACAAAGTGGTCATTCCCTCCTAAGCCCCTAACAAGAAGACAGAAAAGTGTGTTTAGGCAGTGAAAGAATGACTGGAGGAAGTACAGACAGATAGTGGCTGAAAATAAATGAAGATTGCCAGAGGAGGACAGAAGTGGGTGTGAGGAGTCGTAAAAGAAACACAGTTGATTGACAAAAAAAAAAAAAAAAGAAAGAAAAAGAAGCGTATGTGGATACAATCACACGCACCTGCACACACATGTACACACAAACACACACAAAGTTAATTAAGGAACGGGTGTAGGGGTTGGCGCAAGGGGCATGAGGTGCAGGAATTCATTAGAGCTTTGCCCCCTCCTTCACTGGGCAGCCCACCAGCCACAGGAGTCAATCAATAACATAGATCTGCTGTTAGCCAACAACAACACACACACACACACGGAGCAAATGGAAGCAAAGGAAGTGAAGGAGAGAGGGGGAAAGAACATCATCTTTGACCCTCTTCTCCCTTCACTCATCTGTTTATTGGAAATGGGAGTGACCCCTGAACCCGTTTCCCAGAATCCTCTGGACACGAGCATCTACAGATGGAACATGTCCGTCCCCCTCACATCCATACTGTAACAAAACTTCAGTCACAGATCCAGCCCCAACAAAGGGCATGTGTGGTGCAACAGTTTCTTGAAGGAACTTGTCAAACTTCTGTTTTGTGCAGAAATGCATGCTGGGTGACGGTGCTTTGCAATGAAAAAGCCCCTGTTGCATATTCAAGACTAAGCGTTAAGATTTTAGAAATTAGTATTCCGCTGACCGCAAACAGGATTGAGCACCACATAATCGGAATATAAAACGTAATCCTTCTTTGCTTATGTAAGCTTTATGGGGCCTAGATGGTGTTTTCCTTAAACCCCCATCCTGTTCTGACAGATAAAATCGTTTACCACACAAGATACAGCTGCACTTTATCCCGAGCGTGCAGTTTCTGGATTTCATCATACGTGCTCCTGGTTTTGTCGGGGATTTGGAGTTACGCATTTTGTGCTCTCTTTCGACAGCAATAGGTTTATCCCGATACGCAAAGAGACTCTGTGGGTTACATCAGTCTTTTGTGCACATTTTCTCACTGTTAACACAAAAGGTTGTTATGAGGCAACCTGTGAATCTCAATAGCACGGGGAATCTGCCTTTGAACTGCGTGGTCAGATGGAAAGAACAATGGCATTTTCCTAATTTTTCCCACCCCCCCCCGCCTTTTTCTTCCTGCCTTTACAGTGAAGCCGCCTCTGTATAGTGAGGGGAATTTTCATTTTCCCCTTCATAAAAGAGTCCGAATAATTTAGATTTCTGCTTTCTGAAGAGATCCTCCGTTTAATTTGGTTGCCATGGTAGCCAGGCACCCTTGGCTTCAACATTTATGCTAAATAAAACCCCCTTTTAAAAGGAGAGACAAATACGTGGAAATGGTGGTTTTCTTTGTTCGTGGGATCTTGCATGCATATGTGGGTATATGTGAGGGATGCTGCACGCTATGGAGGACTTCACCATGAAAAGGTGGAGTGATGCAAGTGTGTGTGAAGCTGGACTTCTTTTGAGGAATATTCTACAGCTCTGTAGGCTTTTCTAATGCGAGCACGAGTGTGTGTTACACAGGGAGAGCCGTGATATTAGAGTTCACACTTTGATGCAATATGGAGGAGGAGGAGAGAGAAGGCCAGAAAAGGGAGGAAAGAGTCAGAAGACCCAGTTTGACCTCTGATCCTCGATCCTGATGATATGATTGTGTGTCGTTCGTTGTACAACTGTGTGTATCTCTGCAAACTCCTCTCATTCTCTCAGTGGAATAAAGCTCTGTTGTGTGCTACTTTTCACACTAGACTCTGCAACATTTAAGCAACTGCTTCCAATGAAAAGTCTATTTTAATGCATGTATATTAGGGCTGCCAAGATTAGTCGACTAATCGACGACTATTAAAATAGTCGACGACTAATTTAATAGTCGATTAGTTGATATTTTATATTATGTGGAGTCAGAGTGAGGTAAAGTTGAACAAAGTTGTGAGCGTTCAGCACCAAAAAATGCACTTTTGTTATATTTTAGTCAGTGAGACCAAAAAATAGTTCCTTAATTTAATTTTGTTTTTATACCAGAGACCAATAAAGGACAGAGGCTGCGAGATTCATTAAAAGTTTAATAAACTATCATCTTAACTGTCTTTATTTTTAGTTAGTTTTAAGCTAATGATGGTTAAGATGTGTTAAAAACTAGTTGAACTAGATTTGGTAGTGACGTATGGGTAGCGATCTTTTATTTCCCGAGAGTGCCAACTGTTTAACTAAAGAGTAACCAAAAACTAAATCAACATTTTTTTGTCTGTTGGCCTCTATGAAAAAGCTGTCTGTTGGTCCCTGCCACATTTTTTGACTATTTAAAATAAACTTGCTTAAAAACTGTCTGTGCGCTGCCCCCTACAGGTTGATACGAGGTATTACAGTTACATTTTGTGATTGGTCAACTGTTGTCACTCCCAAGTCATTTCAGAAGTTTCAAGTTATCTTGCTCTTCAGCTCCAGGATAAAAGCCCCGCCCATCTTTGATTCTGTAACGGTGCGTCGTTATCATGTTAGCGTTAGCATGGCTCGTAGATGTAGGCAACAGTGGATGTAATTGTAATTATATCTTGCAAACTCTGTCCTGGTGATTTTCAATGAACGTTTCACTCTGGATTGTTAATACGTTAGCCTTTATTAGCTAATGATGCTAGCGTAATTTTACTACTGAAACACGAGTCCCCTTCGGTCTGGACCGGGAGAAGGTGGTCACTCGGTACCTGTCTCCATATTGAAGGTGAAGCGTGACTACGTTACCCCAAGCTAACCTCTCTGTCAATCACAGATCTAAACCACACCTCCCCTGCTCAGCCCGCCCCTTTTTTTTGCATTTTTCAAATCTGGGCTGAGAGTGGAGTCAGCCTCCAAGTGTCCTGTTGTGTTACCCTTTAATAATTGCGGTTTGTGTCCGGCCAGAATAATAAGACACCAAGGCATTCATATATTGGAATAGAGCAGTGAAAAAAAAGCTTTCATCGCATTCTTTGTTGCGCATCACAAGCCCGTTGTGTCCATAGCATTACAATGATACAGATAAATGCGGAGAAAGAAAAAAGTAAAAGTCTTCCCACACAGAGGGGAAGAACGCACTCCTTTAACACCTCAAGTCACAAATTCACACACCCAAACAACTCACCACGCCTTCAAATCAACAGAGACAGTAGCCAAACATAATGGAGGGAAAAAGTCCAAGGTGGTTAAGCAATGAGTTACTGAGGCTCGTCAACCACAAGAGAGCTGTCAGGGAAGAAAGTGAGGCTTGTGTGCATGCTTGAGTATGGCAGAGTGCAAACAAAGAGAATGACTCTAGTGTGCATGTTTGTGTGTGCTGGTGGAAGACAGAGAAAGAAGCCTTGCCCTAAGTCAAGTTGGCCGGGTTAATGGCTCAGCCAGCCTGAGGATGAAAAGCACAGCGCATTACAAGGGCCTTGTTGTCAGAGGAGTCCAGCCCGCTGTGTAGTATGCGCAACATTACAGCGTCATGCTTCCAAAGAGGAAAATGAAAGTCTTCACCGTTTATCGCAAACTGCTCCATACAAAGAAACCGTGATTGGTGCGTGTTTGTCCTCGAATGGACAAAGAGGGGAGGGACCGTGAAACCTGCTTCCTCAGCATGCTAGAGTTTGAGAGAGTAAAAAAGTAATTTCAGCCGAGAAGGGGGAGTGAGGCACTAAAACAGCTCAAGAATTCAGAGGCAATTTAGAAAGCAGTGTGGGAGAGGGGAATGAAAAAAATGGTTAAAACGGAGGGAGGATGGAAAGTAAAAGAGGCTGTTATTCTCTCTCCCTCTGTTGTTTTTAGGGACTAGCTGGGCCACAACCTCCTGGAGAGATAGGGGAGGGTGGGTGGGTGGGGGGTGGTGGGGGGTGTGGATAGGGAGGGCAAGCATAAATCAAGCAGAGCCTGAAGGCTGTAAAGGAGGGAGGGACAGAGGGAAAAGAGTGGTAAAGGACAAGGGAGAGGGAGATGATGGTGCTGGTAGAGATGGTGGTACTGCTGGGGGCTCAATGGAAAAGAAAAAGTGTGGGTGGAGGGGAGGAGAAGACAGGAGAGGAGAAAGACTGGCAGAGTGCTGGGGTGAGAGGTGGATGGAGGGGTGATGGCATGTGGGTGGGTTAGTGAGTTAAGGGGAAGCAAGGAGAGGAGGTGGTGGTGGGGGGTTACAGAAGCTGTAGGAGGGAAGATTAAGCAGTAATGGGAAGGGGGATTACTTGTACAGTTAGCCATGAAGCTAAATCTGAAAATGGCTTCTTGAAATGAATTTACCCCAACATTTTACACATGAACAAAAAAAAGAAACCAAAAAACAAGATTTTCATTGGAGCAAAATTTTGCTCAATTTTTTAGAATCTACTATATGTTTTGAATATATTTATATTAATCTGATACGGTTCACATATTGAAAAACTTATTAATGAGATTATTTTTAGCATTCATTGTTACATGGTTTCTTATAAGGACAAGTTCTAACAAAAATGTTCAGATCATTAACATTGTAAACATTGTTCTGCTTCTCATGGAGGGCGCTTCAGTTTGGCCACTAGGTGGCGATCGCGCACTAGCGTTACACCTTATCCCAGAAGAAGAAGAAGTGTGAGCAAAAAATGCCGCTTTAGACCATTACTTTAAAAAATATTTCTTAAAAAGAGTTTGTAAAATTCATGCCTGTGAGTTTATAAAGATTTTCATTTAGTCTGCAATGTGTTTAGGTCGATTGAGTGTTAGCATTAGCCGTCCTATGGGAAATTCTATTATACGTTAGCATCAAGCTAGTGGACTTTAGCTCTATGTGGTAAATCGATTTATATTTTTATGGATCAATTATTGATCAATTAAGCTTAAATCAAATCAAATCGACTGATCAATTTTATCAACCCAGCCCTATAATAAATGTTGAAAAGTTAGACTGGCATTCATTGTCTTTATTTTAGAAAAAAATGTTTAGATTTATTTTTAATGAATAGACCATTTAGATTTTATGAGAATTTATAAAAGGTCCTAACCTAAAGCCTTGTTGTGAGCTCCCATCTGCCATTAAACAGACCACACCCCTAATATGTGCAACCTGAGCTCATTGACTGTATAAGAGAACTGGACTAAGTGATCTCCTATCCCCTTACCAGCCAAATAGGAGGTACCTTCTGGCTCCGATGCCAAAACCCCATAGATTTTTACTGAGAAATAAACAGCTTGGTCGTTATATTTGCCAGAATAACCTTTTTTTGCATTATCTTGCTAATTCAACATTTTTTTTATATTATTTTTCTTCAGTACAATTTATTGAAGTTATGAACAGACCAGTCGTAACTTCCAAAATGTTTGATTAACAGATTCTCCCTTTCATGTGGTAGGGGTATGGACTTCCAATGGGCTCCATCCCTCCTGACAAGAGCGGTTGCCATAGAAACGTTGACTCAGACTGACCAGTCACTGCATACTGACATCATCTGGCTCCAACATGGCGGAGTCCGGAACACGCAAAAATGGGAACCGAAATGACTTCATTTGGTTGGGGTTGGAAGAAATTCATTTTCTATGTGTGACATCACACTCACTCGATCCAGTTCTCATATACAGTCAATTATTGAGCTATATAAAAATTTTAATGACAACAATTTATTAAATTATTTTTTTCCTCTTGTAATTAAAAATAATAAAGCAAATAGATGTAATAGTTATTGAAACCAGACTGTGAATGCATTTTATTTAATGTAAAACCAACCTTTTTTTTAACATGGAAGTCAATGGGAAATGGCGCTCTATCTGTGATGGGTTAGAAAGCTGTTTTTTATACAAAAACAAGACAGAAAGACTCAAACCTGTCAGACATTAGTAAGACATCTGTTCTATCATCGCTCAGGTTGGAAGAGACAGATCCGCTCCTTTGGTTCTGAGATGAAAACATGCAGAATGATCCAGAAAATGTGGAGCTGTTTTGGTGCATTATCCATTCACATTACCTGGACAACAACAGAATCAGAGAGCTCAGTTGGAGTGACTGGTCAAACATAAAATCACATGTTGAAAAGGCTCTCATACTGAGGTTCATTTGGCAGTGCTCACATCCCGGAGAAAAGATGTATTTTTCACAAACATACCAAAGCACACCTCCGACTAAAAGGAGCAGGTGGATGGAAGCAGAAAGACTGTGGCGCATCTGAACCTTTGTGGTAAAAAGTGAAAATGCCTTTTTAGGGCCACGAAAAACCTCTAAACTCAGGGCAGCCGATCATTTCCATGAGCGTGCTCAGATCATGTGTGAAGGTCACTTTGGAGCCTTGGTGAAAGGTTCCCCGGCCACAGCGAATTAACTCCTGAGGAGCGCGTTTGATGTGTATCGGGAGGAGATCACAAAGCAGGTGTCAGGGTCGCTCTTCAGCCAGACAAATCGATGTTTGTTTTCTCCAAAAGCACAGATGATATTTGTGATTTGTTACATCACCACAACAGCAGTTATCAATTTGCGTTTTGTTGGAGAGCAGAACAGCAGAACAAAGCCCCGGTGTTTACAGGCAGCAGAAAACATGCCCTCTGCCCACTGACAGTTGAAGAAGAATTTAAATGCAGATCAAACAGCTGCTACTTCTTAAAAACGAAATAGTCGCCCAGTTTTAGCATTATAAAGAGAAATAGTTAGAAAGGGAAGAGGTCACTGTTTTTCTTTCAAACAAGTCAAAAATTAGTCTCATTTGTGTTGCCTCTTACCATGAAATCTTACTCTCCCTGTTTCTGTTTTACTATCCCTTCCCACACCAAGGGAAAAAAACAACTTCCATAAGTGAGAGATGCAATGAGAAACAGCTTTAATTATAATATCAGAAATTAGTTCGATCACCTTTTTGTGGACACCGTGTTTTATTTTCATGCTCTCATCATTGGTGTGGTTAAATCTTAAATCACAGAAACCAAATGTAAATCTTGAGGAAGTTAAACTAAAAAAAACCCAAATAACTAAAATACTGGTTCTGGCACTGTCATCTGAGAAGAGGCTTTTTTTTCCAGAAGTGTTCACCTCATTGTAGCACAGCTTGCGTGCTGCTCGCTCTGCAGTACAATCATTAAATCCTTTCAAAGTGCCAAACATAAAAGTTGTCCCACAGCATAGAGAACTTGTAGGGTGAGAAGTGGAGCACTGTTACAGTAAAATCATGCATACTTCCTTTAAAAAAAAAAATCTTCATCATTCAAAATCAGTGTGGACCAAGCATTATTGGCAAATATGTTACATTAAAAAAAACAAATATATATATATTTTTAGGCAAAAATCAATTGATAATGCTGTGAGTTCAGTCGACATCATTAAAGATCTTGTTGCCACCGTGCATGCCCAAAATTGCATTACATCACTGTGTGTGTTTGTGCTTGGGGTGATTCATTTGTGTGAGTGAGTGCTGTGAGCTCCTCCACAGGTGAATTAGATGCTGCTTTAATTCTGCTGTGTTAGTCACAACCTCTCGTTGTTTCATCCAAAAGGACGCCGCTCTTAGTTTTTCACAATGAAAGGGATATCACTGGTTTCAGTTGATGCAATATTTTGTTTTTGGTCATTTTTTTGTGCCTTTGGTGACTCACAAAATCATCTGATCCTGTTAGAAAGCACTGGCATGGAGGCTACTTTAACTCACTGCTTGGAAACTAAAGAGAAGAGGTGATTCTGGCTCTTATTAAATCATTTTTACACAAAAAATAAAAGTTAAAATACCTTATTCTACAAGTGCTTTATTATTGCAACAGCAACAAAATAATTTTGTACATTTTCTAGTTAAATTTTCTGATTATTTTGTGTGTTTAGATGCCAAAATATGTCAAAGGAAATATTTTAAAGACTCTTATAAGTAACAAAATTGTCTTTAGATGTTAACCAGTAAAGCTTTGAAAAAAAGTTTTACATTTTCATCAATTTTGGCCTCCTGGGATACCCTCTAGAAACTCTTAACCACTGTTTTTGTTACATTTGTGCATTAACTACTTGAGATATAAGCAAGTTTTTATTATTTGATCACATGTCTACTGTTAACAAGAGTGCAAGTATCATATGTCACAACAAATAGAGCTGTGTTTATTGACACACAATAAAATGCAAGCCAAAGCCTGCCAGGTTAGTTTTAAAATACACAGGATAAAATTTAACTTTTTTTTTTTTTAAAGAACGTGAGAGTTTAAAGTGTAGCCCATTTTTCAAATCACATCTTTTTTATTATAAAAATGCAAATATTTGTGGAAATAATCTTTGACTACTCTTCCAAGATGAAATCAATTGCTTTTTTTCCTTAGATTAAAGGGTTCTTTTTTTGTTTTTACCTGATCTGACTTCATTTTCATTGTCAACAATAGATTTTTGTCTACAAATCATAGAGTTTTTATTTAAAAAGGTCATCTTTAATATATATATGTGTGTATATATATATATATATATATATATATATATATGATTGTGTAATACAAAGGATAAAGAAGCCTCTTTCTTTGAGAATGTGGGTGAGCAGGAAGCAGCAAAATTACTGCTTAGTTGCATAAACCTTGAGAAATACAATCATGAATAAGAAGATCTATTCGAATGACAGAGAAATGGCATCAAAAGTTCATGGGTATAGATGAGTCATGAGGGTAGAAAAAGGTGAGTTATGTCCAATAAATCTAAGTATACTCAGTGGACGACATGATGTCTCAATCTATTCAACCTACACATTCTCACTCCCAACTCCTCATATATGGATGTATAGTTCGAGCCCTCTTCACGTCACTTTTTGACATTTTGGGTGTCCCTAACTCGTCATTGTATAACATGCTGGCTGTTCCCATGAAACCATGGGTTCTAAACCCCCGGGACACGGTACTGGACGTGGAACCATTACCGGGTTAGGGCTAGGGCACTGTTTAGGGTTTCGGTCCTCGTCTTGAGGGTTGGGGACCCCTGATTTAATGGGAACAGTCGATTTGGGAGTGAGAGTGCATTAATTCAACAGATAGAATAAAACATAAACATTTTAGCAAAAATTCGATTCATATCATAATTTGTAATTGATGATATGATTCATAGTTGATATTGGTTCATTTTGAACGATCTGATTCGATTCGATTTACTGACCTAAAATCAATCCAGGACGTCTTTAGCCAAAAATTCACAAAAATTCAACCAGTGTGACTCAGACATAAATACCTGGTACTGAATATTGCAGGTGAAGTTTTTCAGATTCCTTGTATTTCTTCAAAGATTATCAATTGTAAACAAGTATGAATGGAAAATCTATTCACATTTTAGTTTCATAAAGTTTATTCTACTGTTGTTTATCCACATCAAAATAATACAAACTGAACATTATTGGAACATTATAGCACACTGTGGTCATGTCTTTGCAAAATTCAAAGTGTCTCCACACGTTGGACGGTAATGATAGCTTGATCGTTTTTACAGCCATCACATGTGAGTTGTCTGCTGTGATGGTCGTTTTTACATTTTAGTAAACTAAACTTTTCGTGCTTCAATCCAAAAGGTATTTTCTCAGATTGATATAATAATTGTATTTCATTTTCAAATCATTTTAAAATGGTTTACAAATTGCAGAGAATGTAGATTGATTAATCGTTGTACCACTAAAGATAAATACAACCAATTTCCCCCAAATAGATTAATAAAAAGATACAGTTTGCCTAAATTACCTTTCCTAACAGACAAAACAAGTAGTTTCTGGCCACTTTCAAAGTGATGATGCACCTTGGCGTGGACGCGGTATGAAGTGAGCGAGTGAATGAGTGAGGGAAGGGAGGGGAAGGAGAACGGGTGAGTGCGCGGGGGATGGAGGATTGCAGGGCTCAAGGTAATCTGGGGAGTTAATGCAGCTTAGAGGGACTGAGAGGAGTGGGAGGGAGGCAGAGAGAGGCAGAGAGGGGGAGTGATGGCAGTTAGAGAGAAAGAATATAAAAATAATAGGGTCAGCAGGGAAAGTATGGGAGGGAGGAATAAATGAAGATGTATCAGAAACAAAAGCCAGCACAACTTGGGGGTGGGGGTGGGGGGTGGAGGACGGAGAGGAAAACATAAAAGCTAGAGAGATAGGAGTGTGAAGGGGGAGAAAGGCAGCAGAGTGAGTGTGTGAGATAAAGAGTGGGCTAATGAAAGGTAGGGTGAGGCTGAGCGAGTTGGCGGGGAGGAGGGAAGTCAGAAAATGACAGAGCGGGGGAGAGGTCTGTGTGGGGAAAGAATGCTGGGTGGGGAAGGAAGGCAGACATGTAGGGCTTTGTGTTAACAGAAACGTGTGGCAGATTGAAAGATTGAGAGGGAAAAATAGAAAGTTATGTCTTGGCTGTATGCGTGCAGGGGAGGACCTGGCGAACGAGCCCAACAGCGCCGTCCAGCCAGGGCCAGGGTCAACCTGAGGGTGAGTTTCAAGAGGCGGAGGGTGGGGGTAAATGGAAAGCAGGCAAGGAAAACGGCACTCACTCTGGGTGGGGATGCTACACCTAGCTTTTGTTACTGGTATGGTGTTTCGCTGGCACAGTTCATCTACAAACCTCAGAGTCAGCTGGTGTCTAAATATTTACAGCTGGACTTTCTAGTTCAGAGTATAGAACCGGATAAATATTAAGGTTATGGCTGCCCAGTGAGTGAATTCAAGCTGTTGCATTACAGCCCACCACACACACAGGTGGAGGGCTTTCAAGATGCTGAGTCTTAAGCTGCCTTCACACCCAACGCGATTTGCACGTCAAATTTGCATTGGATGCCTTTCTTTTGATCAAATTTGCTGCTGGACACTTGTCTAAAATCATAAGCTTGACATTTGTGGGAGGAGGCATTGACTATATAACTGCATATCTCATCTACAATGCATGGAAGAAACAAATGATGTTGAGAGACTGGGTCACAGGGGCAGTAGTCTGAGCAAAGATGCCCAGACTTCCCTCTCCATGGCCACTTCTTCCAGCTCCTCGGGTGGGACCCCAAGGTGTTCCCAGGCCAGCCGAGAGACATAGTCTCTCCAGCGTGTCCTGGGTCTTCCCCGGGGCCTCCGCCCAGTGGGACATGCCGGGGACACCTCCCCAGGGAGGCGTCCAGGAGGCATCCTGACCAAAAGCCCAAGCCACCTCAACTGGCTCCACTCAATATGGAGGAGAACCGGCTTTGAGCAAGATTCTCACCCTTTCTCTAAGGGAGCGGTCAACCACTCTCTGGAGGAAGCTCATTTCAGCCGTTTGTAGTTGGGATCTTGTTCTTTTGGTCATAATTTTTGCATTGTTGTCTTGATGAAAAAAAAAAAAAAACATTGAGTAGAACGATCAGATTCTCCTCTATGTTTGCTTTGGACTCCACCCATTGATACGTCATGGGCCGAAGCTGAGTTCCTGATTGTTTGATGACTTTTGAACTCTTGACACGCTGCAACGCTCAAATCGTGTAGCAAAGCCCAAAAAGTGCTGCTGCCAGGCCCAGGAGCTTTGATCGCATCTGTACATCGACTCATCATTGAAACTGGACGCCTCCGATGCATCAATCACATTTGGTGTGAATGCTACGTTCACACGGCACTCAGCAATGTGTATTCAAGTAACCACTTCCAATAAAAAAAATCTATGTGAACATGCTTACATTAGAATTTTGGGCTTCCATGTTCATAACTCTTGCATCCATCCGTCACTACGCAAGTTTCTACCACCATAAGTATTATTCGAACATGCCCTGAAAGTTAAACCATGTTCAACTTTGACCGATCAGGGATTTTGGATTTTGTGATGACAAATGAATAAAATCCTTTTAAAAATCACAGAAATACCAACTGTTTGAAAATTGATCATGAAGGACAAATTAATAATTGCAGTTTGTGCAACTGAGTGTAGAACTGTTAAAGAAAAATTCTGGAGCAAGATTCACCAAATTTGTACTATTTCAATATTTTGTGCCAAGCTTCCTCCAACTTCAGGTGGGGACCATGCGCTAATAAAGATTAGAAAGCCGAAAACCCGCCACATGCCCCGTGTGATCATAGTATTTCAAGATCTACAGAGCATTTCCTTAACGCTCACTTCAATCGTTTTTTTAAGCGTCAAGACTGAATGTGGCCGCCGTGAAGTCCACAAGGCCACTTGCTGCTACCTCCATGACTAATTAATCCCTATTAAATTCCTTTCACTCCAAGTGTGCAAACCACACACCACCAGCAAGTGCCTTACTGTCTGTATGTGTCTGAGAAGAGCTTAGTCCCTTTCTTCTTCCCCTAATACTACTCAAGCAATACAATTAAGAAAATAAAAGACGGGATGGATCCATGTTTGGTTTGGATTTGCGTAAACAACCCTGTGTTAATGTGATATCTGTGTTTCTAAAGCAAAAGACAAAAGTTAGCTTGAATAAAAGTGGTTTACTTTTATTTTTAAGTGCCAGAGTGGGTGTAAATTAACAGCTGTGACACCAGGGGGCTGACATCCATGGACCAACCACACTGATGACTTTCAGCCTCTCTTAAACAGCTATTTGGATAAAGGGTGGCAATAAACCAAATCCATGTGCTTTAATCTTATTTATAAGCCAATGGTGAAATGTCTACATTTATAGATGTTTAAACAGTGGAATAAGCACATATGTGTGGCACACATCCTTTTGTTATTTATTTTTTTAGGCATTTGATACAAAGAACAAATACTGGGTAAAGTAGTCACTTCGGCACCCCAACTAACTGGAACATGAGCACAAAAACCCCACACACGAGGACTTTCACTGTAATAATATACTACAGAGTCACAACAGGCAAGCAGAAAGTGGGCGACCGGTACAAAAGGTTCCTCCACAAACAGTCAGTGTCACAGTGCTCCTTCCACACAGGGACACAAATGGGAAGCAGGGGGTATTATGTGTTTTCTGGAGAGCAACACAGTGATGCCGGGCTGCCTGGTGGCCACACAGGCTAATGCCCCTCTTCCCTCTCTTTGCCCATCTCCACCATCTCTAAATGTTAAGACTGTGTGTCTCTGTGCTTGTATCCTTGGCAACCTTCCTCCAACAAAGGAGCGAGCTCTGCCCTCAGCATGGGAGAAGTCTGGTGTGATGGAGAGGAAAAGTAAGGGCGAGGGAGATGGAAAACTGGCAGAGCGGCTAAACAAAAAGGCAGGGCGACGGGGAGAGTCGCCACGGTCGTGGTGTGCAGGTTTATATGGTCAAACCGAGGCAGCTAAGGGGTTACAGCGAAGGAAATGAAAGAGGACAGATGAAGATGAGTCCGCAGACCTGTGTAAGTTAAGCCCGGCATTCGCAGCGCAGCAGGTCTGTATTAGTGAAAGTCGGATAGAGCTCAAGATAAGGAAGCAGAAATGACCCTTTAACCCTCGAGCCAACAAAACTGAAGATCTCGCCACTCATTTCACGGTTGGCTGCATAGATCTATGCTTTGATTTTTTTTTCTTTCTTGAGTTCCTATTTATGTCTAAACCTTTATTGATCCACACATGTTTTTCTTTACATTTCTTGACCTTATGGCTCATTAAAAACCCTCTCCAATGGTGTTTTTAACATGTTCTTGAAGCATTTTTCTGACAATGGGGGACTTATATGAAGTAAATTAAGCTTAAAATTGTATTTCTCAGTATTTCTTTATTTAAATTGTTGTGAATCAGGAGCAGACGAAAATATATATGAAAAAGCTTTAACTGTGACGTTAGAGCTAATCAATGCTCCTCAGATTAATTCTGATGCATCCATTTGTTGACAAATAAATCCCGCCCACAATTTTTACTGAACTACTCTGTCCTAGTAAAAGGCACAAGTTTTAAAATTTTGGCTAAAAATGACATAATTATAATTAAAACCACTGGGAATGCCATTAAAATAGATCAAAAGATGATAGGAGTGAGAGTTTAAAACCTTCTAAAAGACTCAGATTTTAAGAACTTTTTTGCAAAGCATTTCTTTGCAAAAGGCTTTGACATGTTCGCCATTTTTTGTGGGGGGGAGGTCACATGGGCCTTAAGGAGCCACTTGCTGGAACTGTCACAGCATGTTCCTCTGATGTAAGTATAAGAGGTGAGAACAATATGAAATCACACAACGTGTGGACAGATGGGAAAAGCAGAGCAAGGGCTGCCTGCACACAGAGGACCGTGTTCATCTTTTATTGCCCCACTGCAGCCAAATTGAGCCACTGAGATTAATTGCTTATGATCAAATCAGCAGAAACTGTGCAAATTAAAGAGCAGGCCCCTCTCCTCCCTCACCTCCACACAACATCCTCCGCCCTCCCTCGAGCCGGACTCAGAGGACAGCGCGTGTGACGAGCCGCGGCGCTTATTCAAGGCTACAAACGTGTCATTTCCTCTTCCCCCTTTCCCCAGAGAGGAACACAGAGCACAGAAAGGGCTCGAAATGGAGCAAGAGGTCGGTCAAATAGTGCCTGCGTGTGCACGCACACACAACCACACACACACACAAACAGCCAGTGCCTTAAGCAGAACTGCTGATATCTCACCCTGCTTCTCAAAACGGCTCCTTTCCCTGCTCCAACTCTCTCATTAAGAAGCCATTAGAGTGAAGGGTAGTGAGAAACTACGTGACCCCGTTCTGACTCCTACCCGACCCCTTTCTGACCCCGGCAACGTATCCCTGAGAGGGAGGGATGGACAGAAACGGGAAAATAGGTAGAAGCTGAGAGGAGAAGGTGAAAGGGGGACATGAAATAAACGACAACCTGAAGAAATCTTTTGGCAAATCTAATCTCTTTAGATGTTTGTTGATGTTCAGCGCACATGACAGATCACAGACAATATTGCAGAAAAGTGGTATAACATCATTCCACTGGCAGATCTCTTTCACCTGATTGGAAAATATGTTTTATGACCTGCTGTTTGGCGATTAGAAGCGCTGCAGTGAAAGGGTACAGATGAAAACCCAGCAGATAATGGAGGCCTGCAGTAGTCGGAATGAAGGAGCGAGGTGGAGAGGCGTGCGATAAGTATGCAGCGACTCTTAGAGAAGGGGATAATTTGGGAGTGGAGGGGAAGACGGCTAGGCTGCTTCCTTAGCCGGACACAGGAATGTAGAGCGGGCGGATCCCAGTTAGTGTGTTTGTATGCGTACTGGTGCGTTTGTGCCAGACAGGAATCCCTAACCCCCACAGACTCCGGCTCCTCTTATCAAGGTCTAAACAGAGGGGTGTGGTGGGGGGGAAGATGTGGAGAGGGGGTCTGGGTGTGTGCACCATCAAATCCAACGCTAACACCCATTTCTCCCATCTTGTGTGATTTCACACAATCACATTCTCACTCACCCTTGATGTTGGATGGGAAACTACGGAAAGTCAAAACGTCCAAAAATGGGAATTAAATGGCCAGAATTGCATGCACACACAAAAATTCTGTAGTTTCCAAAAGTTTCCAGAAGTGATTCAAAAGTTAAACTTCCCACCATGTCATTTCTCATTCCCTCTGAAGTCATTAGGGCCCCCTTAAACTATTTTTTCCCACCCAGGTCAGGTGCGTACTAAACTAGGGAATTAGTGTTAATGGAAAAAACTACGGGTACCCCTGCTGGGGTGGGTCCCACCTGAAACAAGTCGGTGACCTACTTCAGATTCAGAGATAGAGAAGTGTGAGGAGAGAGGGGTGGGGGCTGAGGAAAGGTAGTGAGGGTGGGGAGCAGATTAAATGGATGAGATGAGGTTACACTTTGTGCGCTGCCCCTGGAGTGTGAGGGTGGCATGGAGGGAAGAGGCGCAGCAGTGGAAACAATAAGGAGAGGGGGGAAGTAAGAGATCTGGGGCAAAGTGGGGTGAGAGAAAGGAGACATGGAACAAAGAAAAGTTTCATCTTTTTGCTATTTAACTATGCGGAAAGGAGAGAAGGGGAGAGACTGAGCTAAACTCCCCCAAAAAGTTGGGTTCAGAACGGCTTTGATTTAGATGCGTTACAGCACAGGTTGGACTGAAATCTAAGCAACATCAACCAAATTCACAATTCAAATCAAATAAAAATTTTTTTAATAAAGCACATCTCATTTTAAACATATCACAGAGTTATGTTTTAAAAACTAAACCAAGAAAAATGCTAAAAAAAAAAGTCATTTGGGCCTGTTTCTCACTAAACAAAATCTGATCAGAGCCTCAAAGTCTAAATTTACCCTTTAGGAAAATGTGATATTGCTTTGTAATCAATACATTATTTTTTCCTTTTTTGGTCTGAATGAAAACAGAATATGTAAAGACAAAGTAGCCATCCATGCTTATTCATAACCTGTATCCCTTTCAGGGTCAAGAGGCTGCGAGTCTGTCCCAGCTACTGTTGGGTGAAGGCAGGGTACACCATGGGCAGGTGACCAGTCTGTGGGAGGGACACAATCTCCCACAGGAGAAACTAGCATTTTCTCTAAATGTGTTTGACTTTTGACAGAAGCTTATATGACTATTTTTTTAGAATAAAAGACACCCTGTGCCATACAAGATCATTCTAGTGGAACTAATGTACTCCAATGAAAGTTTTGAACAACACAGGACAAAAAAATGATGTTACTTCTTGCTTTTTCTTAGGTCTACTTTGGTGCACCATTGTTCTTTTACTCCTGCTGTTAACTTAAGCATAACACAACTTCATTGGCTTTTGATCCAGTAGAATAAGTATCCCTATATATACTGTATATATATATATATATATATATATATATATATATATATATATATATATATGTATTTACCAAAGTTTGCTTAGTATTTGAAATCTGTGCATTCTGGAGGAAGTGTTGAGCAAATGTCAGTAGGGATCGTGGACGGGGTACAAGGGAGGCTTTTTTTCTTTAACCTTGCCCAAGACTTGCCTCCCCAATTTTTGAGTCAATATTAGCATCATTATTGACAACGATTAAGAAATCATTAATTCAAGCTTATTCAAGGAGTGCAAAAACAAACAAAAAAAATGTGTTTAATATTTTTAAAATGAAATAATAATAACAAAACTGTTTGAAATACATATTTTTGATCCTGTCATTTGCTATTCTCATTTGCCACCCTTCCAAAGTCGTCTGCCCCCTCCTGCTGCCCACATGTAAAAAGTTCTAGCTCCGCCCCTGGCAGGGATGTAAACCTTTATGTTGGTTAATCTTACTTCTAAGTGCACCATACATCTATAAACCTAACTAAACTGAAATAAATTAAAAAATTCATCAGCCACCATGTAGGGGTAAAAGGGACATTTTTTTTAAAATATCTATCTGATCGGTGATGTAACTTAGTCAGTTTCTGCAGCCTCTTGTGAGGTGCATTTAGATGTAAAACTGCTTTAAAAACCAGCCTTCCGCTTGATTAATCTTTATTTTTTGTAACCTCCAACATTAGTTTTCTAGCTTTTTCAAACCTGAAGGCTTCCGGAGACACGAGTTTGTGCAGTGTCAAGTTTGACTTCCTGTCTTTCACAATCTGTTATTTGATAGTAAAAAATATGTTTTGACAGTTTTATAAAAATGCTTTGTAAGGTTTAAGGAGCTAAGGAAGGCTCTTGGTTGCAAAGTAATGCCATAAGGTGTCTACAAACTTATTCTTTATAATTCTTTGAAATATGAGACATAATGGTAGATCAAAAATAACTACTAATTTTCTGTGGACAGAGACATATTTTCAATAGAACCATGCAAACATATGAGAGTGAAGAATACAACAAGTGTCTGTGGCTCGGCCTTAAGGGATGAGTGAAAGCAGAAGTGACGGTGTCAATTGACAGGATGATCTGCACAGACTGAGGGAAGGACAGACAGAGGAGAGAAGAGGAGGATGAACTGGTGTGGAGGACGTAGCAGGACTCTCCTCAGATCTCTCCCAACTATCAAACCCGAAAAAGAACTGCGCACAAACACACATGCAAACACAGCCCAAGCCATAATTGTCCCCTGTGGTGATTTTGGCCTCCCCCTCATAGTTTCTCGTTGCTGTTGGCCAACTCTAACTGTATCTTCAACACTTTCGTTTTTTTTTTCCTCTTTGGACAGAGGAGAGGAGGGGTGGGAGCTCTCACAAAGGAAGGAATGAGGGATGAAGGAGAGGGAAAGGTCTAGAGGAAGGAGGTGTGGAGGGGTGTGACGGCGGAAAGGGGGAATGAAGGGGAGAAGAGAGGATGAATGTGTAAGAGGAAGGGAGACTTTGCCCTCCAGCGGGAACACTCCCACGATTGTGTGCACATAGTGTGCATGTGTGTGTGTGCAGGAGTTTGTGTGTCGGAGCCAAACCGACACACCCACAGGCTGTAGACCTCTATATCCTGTGCGGGTTATCCGTTTGTCCAAACATCATGCAACTCCCCCCTCGTCTTCCTTGCCTCTCCCCTTTTCTAACTGGTCTGACAGGGGTAGAGGCCACTGAGGGAGTGGGTACAGTAAATAGAACAAAGCCACCTTTCTAAAATAAACAGAATGAGGAAGAGGAACTTCAGGTTGACTGAAAATGAGAGAGAAAGGGATCCAAGCAGGAGATTTCTGTGATGTTCTGCATTCAAAAGGGGAAAATGTAACTCAAGTAACTTCCAGTCAGTAGGACCGGCCCTATATTTCTACCTTCTCCTACTGCTTTCTCTTGACTTCTTCTGGGTTAATGCTGGTTTTATTGTGGCAAAAGCCACACTGCTCAGCGCTGCCCGACTCATGACTGCGGGGCCCATTACTGCCTATCAGGTCACCTCAGCGGTGGGAAAAATGCACACTAGCTCACATTAAATATCACCAAAACAGGAGCTCTGTCAGTGGGCCCAGCTGAACAGTGAAAGCAGCTCAGTCTCTAAAATGTTCTTAATACAAAAAACTTTCTTCTTCTCAATAACGGATAAAGTTTTCCGCTTTCCAAGCACTCACGAGAAGTTTAAAAGAGCCAACTGATCCGGAGTTAATTTGACAAATTCCATCCATCGTCTTCTTTTAATCATCTCAGAACCTTCTGATTTATAACACGAGCTCAGGACCCCAACAGCTGTGCAGAGAGGAGAGACGACACCAGAGGCAAAGACGTGGTACGAGCGGTGAAGATAATGACTGCTGCAGGTTGTGTCTGGATTTATATTCACTTTAGATTCAGACTGACTCGGTCTCAGAGTTGGAGACGAGAAGTGAATAAGATCATCTAACGACATTTGTGTCAGTTTTTCAAAGTAACACAAAAGCAAAATAAATATTGTATTGAGCATTAAGACACACTTTGACAGTTTTACAATCAGTATAATGTTTTTTAAAAGCAAGAAAAGATCTATTTAGGTAAGGTTGGACACTGGTTGAGTTGGGAATTTGTTTATTTTTATACATAAATATTTCAAAATTATGAAATACATTTAAATTACCTTATGTTTGCATACAATATTTCTAACCCCAGTCCAACATAAGCAGAGGTGAGGGCAATTTAGACAATAAATTAAAAAGAGAAATTATTCCAGTGATTAGGTAATTTTATGCAGGGGTCACATGTGGCTCTTTGACTCCTCTCTTGTGGTTCTCTAGTTTAAGAATCATTTTTAATTTTAAGAATAATGTATTTTAACTTTATACTGCATTTAGCAAAACAAAACAGTCAGATAAGTCAAACTTTATTAAACTCATTTACAAACAGTTTAGGCTCCAGACTACAATACCCATAATGCTCCAAAAATCCATCAGGCAATTTGTGTTTGTAGTTTACCAAAGTTGAACATTTTGAGCACAAACGGAATTCATACCTAAGGCACATTGGAATATAAGGCGGATTGTCTATAATTAAGCAAAATTAAAGGATTTTAAATGTGCCATATGGTCCAAAAACATGTATAAGGTTCACTTAATTAGCTCTACATTAATTTTAGTTAGATTTACAGATTTTTGGCTGAGATCAACCAATAATGGTAAATTAAACCATTTATAGTTTTTTTTTAAATTTATAAATCACTCAAGACATCACACTATCTACTGCTATATTTGACATGATCCTATGTGACACAGAGTGTCTTTTATTTTGAAAGGAAGTCATGTGAACCTTTGTCAAAAGTTATGACATTTTTTTGTTGAAAAAAATTATATATTTTGTTTAAATGAAAAGAACTATATTTATTAAAATTTTGACAATGAATACAAATCTGTCTTATTTTTTCTACAGGATAAAGTAAGACTTTGTGGTTCCTGAATGGTTCTCTAAATGCTAAAGGTTGCAGACCCTGTTTTAAAGTAAAGTATCTCAATTGTTTGAATAAAAGTGGCGACTACTATTTTTTTCAAATATGAACATAAATATTAACATAAATTAAATATTAAAAACAGATTTTTTAAGTTGATCTATTTATCTCAATCATTTGGTTAAAAGTTGTGCGTATTTATGACTAAAATAGACAGATTTATGTTTTTTTACATAAAAATTACAAAATAAATGAAATATTTTTAAAAAATTGGCGTTGATTTTTACTTTTATATTAAAAGAGTTACATTAAAAATCAAACTAAGGATGACTTTGTGAATCACATAATGAAACACAAACTTAAACTTTACATCAAAACGAGAAAACAGAGGTTATCCGAAGGCCTTACATGCTGCAGAACTGGGATGCTCATTTGTCTGCATTCCTTCTAATGTTCTCTTCGTGTTTATAGTAGTATTAATGTTTCATGAATACGTTTGCATTACAAGGCATTATTATTACTCGAAAAGCTTTACAGGAAAACCTCAGAGTGTTCCGTTCTTGATGTAAAAGAAAAAAAAAAACAGCTTGAGCAAAGGGGGTAAACAGTCTAAGGTTATCAGTTTTGGATAGTATTAGAATAGTAAATAATCAAGAAAATATTAGAAAATTATTTTTTTAGCACTTATGTGTACTTTGAAGTTGTCGGATATTAAAACAATAGAGTTGAGGTTTTTTTGCAAAAAACATTGTGTTGACGCAGGGTTTTGAGGGTAAAAACGTCAAATGTTCAACCGCAAAAACCACTTTAACCCACCCATCCTTGCGTCACACCGACAGGACATCCTGTCAGATCGATTCTAGCTCTTTCTAAGACCCGATTCCAAGATCTGAGCAAGTATGAGACGTGAGATGATATTTTTGTGCTCCTACAAACTTGGATGAGAGTCAGTGGGTGATGCGTGGGCCGTGAATGAACATATATGGGCCCAACCCAGGTGCACTCCGAGTGGGATGGCTAATCTTTAACAAGCACACGTTTTCTTTACTCCCCAGGTCCAGCCAGAAAATCCTCCTCCAGCCTGTTCCAAGGCCAGGAGGCGGCAAAGTGGGGGGTGATGACGTTCTGGAAAAAAGCCATGGTCAAGAGTGGCGAGGGGGCAGCTTCCAGTCCAAAATGGGGTTTTTGAAGCCAAAGAATTATAAATAGAGCAGGTGTCAGTATTGACAACTGCTGTGAGAGAAAAAGACAGACAGCAAGAGTGTGAAAATTTGTGTGAATTTGTGTGTGTGTGTGATACCATGGCGAAATAGGACAAGGGGCTTTTTCAGCTGGTGGGCTGCCTCTAATGGCGAGCAGGATGTGAGGTCATGAGACAAAGATGGATGATGGGCGGTGAGAAATTATTGGTTAGATGAGGAGATAAGAGATCAGATATGGGGTTACATTAAATGGAAGCCATGCAAAAAAAAAAAAAAAAAGAGAGAGATGAGGAAACGCAAATGAGTTTGCACACATGTGGCAGGGGACAAAAGGGGGAAGGAGGGGATGGAGAGAGTGGGGAAAACTGAGGGAGGTGGGGTGAATGGGTCACAAAAGTCAATAGAGTGGGAGGAAAGGGCAGAAATCATCTAGGCAGTCAAAGGATAAAGAGACAGAGCAAATACAGGGCGATGGAGGGATGGAGAGAAGCCCCGAGTACAAAGACGGCCAAAGACAGAACTGATAATTGAGCGAAAGAGTGAGAAAAATGAACCAGGAGTTACCAAAAAGCACAGGCAGAGAAGTGAATGCAGGAAAAGATGATGTCGGGATCTAACCCAATGCATGTCAAACATCAAGCTATGAAGACAGGGGTTAAAAATGAGTCCACACTCTGAAATATTCATTCTATTTTAGTTTCCTACAAAGGAGAAATGAATTAGGTAAGAAATATGAAAGTAGATTATTAAACCATGAGTGAGGAAGAAGCAGTGAGGTATGTGAGGTTTGAGGGGGTTGAAATCTGTTCACGGTGTTTTAAATATTAAACCTGTTTCAAGTTTAATGAAGTGCAAATACTACAGGGAGAGTCTTAACTGGAATGCAGAGAAGTCGGGGGCGAAGGGGGGATCTGATTCATTATTTCAAGTGTTCACCTTTACACTGCAGCGGCTCGGGGAGAGGAGCGCGGGGAGGGAAGGAGGGAAAGTTTTGTGCAGAAAATAGAGGGTGCTTTTCAGATCACCTGTGTGGGAGGCCCAGGTGAGTCCCGGAGGCACGGCAGCTCCAGAAGCTCAAGGCCACAACTTTCAGGATTCAATGAAACAAACCTTAATGTAGGAACGATCCGGATGATCTCGGAAAAAAATGTTTTTTTTAGGGTTTTTTTGAGAAAAATATCTAGGGGTGTGGGGGAAAAAATCGATTCAGCGATATATATTGCGATATTTTGTTTGCCGATAATTATTTTGATCTTGCTGAACTAGCTTGAGTTAAATAAGAAATATTTTACAATTCTATTATAATGAAAGATGTATTAATATTCTGGAAGAGTTTTTCTTCTAAGTCAAACTCCTAAAAAAAAATTGTTCTGGTGCAGCATATCGCGATACGTATCGTATCGCCAGACTGTGGCCAATACACACCCCTAGGCTTGTGTGTTTGCTCAAGATAATGTGGAGGGGAATTCTGAGCAGAAAACAGAGACACAGATAAAGATGTTTTATTTCCAAAAAAGATTCTCAATCTAATCAATGTACAACAGCTAGAGGGAAATGGAAAAAACAGCCCACGTGTGATTGAACTGTTCACTTCTACTTAATCAGATGCTCCAAAGCTTTGTGTATGTAAGTGCATGTATCACACTAGGCATGCACTGGATTGCCAAAATCCCCCAAGCTGCCATGAAAGGTCACTGTGTGTGTGTATGTGTGTGCAGGGGGTATGAATGTGTGTGCGTTTGCTTCAAAACCAGCAAAAGACTCACACACAAAAAAGTATTTCCAGGCTTGGTATTATGTGGGATAAAGATCAAGTCGGTGTTTGCCCCAAGAACAACGGCAGAAATTGATCATCAACTTGTGTTTTTTTTTACCTGCACTGGATGTTGTGGAAAGAGGAAGAGTTCCCCCACTTGAAAAACACACACTTTTTTTGAGAAAATGACACTTTTATGATCAAAAACGATTGAAAACATAAAGCAAAAATATTGCAAAGCATTCCGCCGGGAGAGTCTGAAGCAGGGATGGAACACATGATCATTACTTTACGCTACACTTTTACAACAAAATTACTCCACATTTCTTCTTCTTCTTTTAAAATATAAAATTCTGAGTGGAAATCCTTAGTTTTAGGAATTCTGTTCTGAAGTGGTCAGCACTGTGGATTTCACATGTACAACATTATCATAAATGCATTACCCCAAACATATTGGTTGGTTAAAAGAAAGGGAAAATGTACTATTTTCTTTAGGTTTGAGATTAAAAGGATGTGGCTACCCAGTGTGTATACTTCATATTATCTTAAGATGTGGATCAATAAATGTGGTCCAAGCTAACTTAGTGCTTTGTTTTAAGATCATTGCAGTGCCCAGAGATTAGGGAAGGTACAGATTATTAATTTCGGTGTAAATATAACAAAACCTCAAGAAACAAACCCCCAAAAATTACAAATTTAAACATCAGAATAAATAATTGCATCTTTTTTTAAGCTTCAGAAAACTCATTATATAAGTAGACAAAAAAAAATCTGATTCTTACAAAACCTGCAACATTATTCATCAAAACACTGTCTTTAATGCAGAGTAGATGTCTTTTGACATCGATTGGATTCATATCATAATTTGCTGAAAAAGATACGATTCACTGACCTAAAATCGATTTTTAATCAAAAGTTTAACCAGACATAAATACTGGGTACTGAACAGTGCAGTTGAAAGTTTTCCAGATTCCTTGTATTTCTTCCAAGATAATCACATGTAAATTAAATATGTAAAGAACCACTGCGTCTTAATCCAAATGGTATTTTCCATTATCAATAATAATCGATTTATTTCATTTTAAGACAATTTAACAATGGCATAAGTCGATTCGATTAACAACTTGGCCTAGGTCGATCTGTTTGAATTGCAGAAAATGAATCGATTTGTTGATGAATTGTCTTTATGAAGATACCAAAGCAGCAAGAGTTCATTCAAATGTTGAAAAAATAAACTGACAGAGACAAAAAACTACAAAAAACCTTTCCACTCATGAGCAATTTCCAGTGCTATAAACTTATCCTCCCATAAGATTCATACATTTGCATGAGCAAAATCAGCGAAAGCTGAAGAAATAGGAAGTTCAAGTGTCGATAAATGAGAGAAAAGACTGTTGAGTACTTAGTTGCCTCAATAAGAACATCCAGTGAACACAGCAGATGTTTGCAGGGGAAGGGGATCTGAAAGAAACTAATCCTAAATCCTACAGCTGTTTATGTCAACATGGGCGCATGGCACACTCGCCTAGATGCCTTGGCGGCTGTGTGTTTTTGCACTGAGCCTTTACACAGACATATATTATCCTTATATTACGGAATAATCCAACAAAATCCTCGGCAAGGCGGTCTCTGTGTTGTAGGCCATTTAAGTGTTTCTGATCGCAAAGCATGGACACTGATTACAGATGAATGAGAGGGAGGGAGGAGCAGGGATGGAAGAGGGGGGGAGGCACTTTTCATCAATAAAGAATGAAGCAATTAAGCTAATCTCAGACTGAAGGTGCCCTTCCTCCTTAATACCTACCACAGCCCTTCATGGAAACCAGCAACCAGGCGTCACAGAACTACAGCTCCACCAGTGAAGATGTTGACCCAAAACACAGAACCCCTTAACTAAAACAACTGACTTTAGCTCAACTATCATTCATAACAAAAAACTAGTATAAAATGTGCTTTTGAAATGAAGTAAAACATGTTTAGTTGCATTATTTGTGATATCAAATGCAGTTTTTTATGTTTGCAGGTAAGGGGGAGTTATTAAATCCTACAGGTTTGCTAAATTGTCAGACTCCTGGGTGGAATATAATTTATATTTCCAAAATCAAATTTTCCGCCATTCAGGGAAAACTAAGCACACCAAAGTGTCAAAAAAACACCATCTTGGTGGAGATATTTTTAAGTGAGCAGTAAAGGGGGGAGAGAACACAGCTGTAACTGTGCAGTCCATTGCCATGCTTTTACCACAATCAATATCCGGTGAGTCAGCCTTTAATAAAACAGCCGATGTACCAAAACCTTCATTTTTTTGTTAAAAACTAAAGCATTTTTGGTGTTTAAATCAAAAATGATTAAACACGAGTCTGAGGCAAAAGTAGCATTAGTAGTTGAAGAAAAGTCCTGGACTGTATTCCAGCTCTACCTGTGTGATTTAGCATTAAAAAGGCAACACAAACATGCTCAAAAAATATTTAAAAATGAAAAATGTGATCCTCATTGGAAAAAATCAAGTTTGATGAATTGCTAGCTCACTTGTTGTGTTTTCCAGAAACACTTAAAGGGCTTAAGTGTTGAAGGTTGCAGACCCCTGGACTAATCCATGCTCCCAACCCACGAAAATGAACGGGCTCTCATGAGGTGACGTAGACAATTCAGAACAATCTATTTTCTAGCCTAAACACCCACTTACTAGAAGCTGCTGCTAGCTTCCAGAAGCTAGCTAGGAAGCTAGCTTCACGAGTTCCCCGACTTGTAACTTATATTTCATAAATATTTTGTTCTTTTGTATCCCAAAGGTAATATATGATCATATTTATGGATAAAGCTTACTCTGAAAGGCTGATCTTCACCTGCCTGACCTGTCCACGTTTGTCATATTTGGTAAAGAATAAATAGTTTTATTCCTTCTAGTATGAATGATTATCTTGTGTGTTATAGCTCAATTTCTTTTTCGTTTAAGCCTATAATCGAGAGAGCATTAAAGCAGGAGAGCTTATGACATTCTTAAACAGGAGACCTGCTGCCATCACCTTATAAAACAAGGCTTTATTTTTGCAAAGACAACAATTGATAAACTTAACTGATTTTTTTGCAACATATAACCATGTTTTTATGATTGCTACTATTAAATCATCAACAAGTCATCCAACCTTCATGAGCACTTGGCGGATTTTTCCGTCTAATCTGCCGACTGCATCTTTTGCTGCTTGGTAACATTATACCTGGAATCGGTCAGTCCTTCCATATGGCTGCACACCTAATTCGGATCTTTGACTGTAGGTGACAAAATCCCGGACTTAAAGAGACTTAAGACTTAAGGACACTAACTCTCATAAGCCCTTAGACAGGAATTGTGTGTACTTTCTGCCCTCAGTTGTTTGAACTTATGGAATTAGCGGAATTTACTTTGCAAAAAGGAAAATCACACTTCCAAAGCTAAAACAACAACACTTCCTGTACCTGCTTTGTGAAAACCGGTTCAGTAACCCTACGGCCTCCAGACACCACCTCTCACAAACAAACTCAACAGCTAAAAGCTGTCCATGTACACCTCTCAAGTTCATCAGATATGACATTTCTTACAATTTGAAAGGTGAAGGTGAGTATAAATGCCATGCAGCAAAACATCAAATAGGTAAATGTTCATTTAAGTGGAACCAGAAGTACAGAACAGGTCTAAAAGTTCAACACCACTACAGATTCGGGTTTCCTAACGTGTGAGATTCCCGAAAAGACATCATGTACTAGGGAACAGTAATAGGGTTGGACGGAAGGTCACAAGAAAACTGCAACTGAAGTTAAAAAGGACAAACTCTTATAAACTCCAAATTATACTTTTTCTAACTCTGTTTGCTTCCTCCGCCTCACTTTTTTTCCCACTGACATCCTCTCACTCTTTATTTTCCCTCCCGTCGGCCTCTCCAGAAGGTCCATACCTAAACCCCAGAGAGAAGGGGAGGAGCCTAAGACGGCGAGGACGCGCTGGTAATCCGTGGAGTGACCCAGGTCAATTCAATTATCCTGTTTTCTTTCACTTTGCGACGCGTGTGCCCATTTTACAGCCAACTCCCTTAATGCGCCCAGGATTAGCTTCTCTTACTTTTAATGATCTACCTATCGACGCCTTGGGCTTCTCAGCCCCAACACACAGACTCACAAACACACAGACGTCATTCTATCAGTCGGAAAAGTTTGAGTCTGAAAGAAAAATGCCTTCAAAACTCTCCAAGGCTGAAGAGTAAACAGAGAAATTTCAAAATAAATTTGCTTCCAATGGATTGCATTTGTTTGTGTATGTGGGAGTGAGGCTTACATAAACTGCGGGAGCGGATTGTTTTATCCATCTGCATTTACCCAGGCTTCACCTCACACCTTCAAGATTTGAGATAATCATCTTAGGCCTAACACATTAGTGTATTAGCTCGCTAATCTTAACCCTGAAGGAAGAAAATAGGTCAATTTCTAGGAGTAAACTGTACGGATGTCTGACATACACTGACTTAGGCTACTCACCAAAGTATTAAGTAAATAATCGTCATGGTGTGACAGAAGTCAAATAGGCTTCCTGTCTGCAGACCTTTAGGATGGATCTGGATTTTTAAAAAGATTAATAAGATTTTGACACATTGAGGTGTTTATACCTTAGTTTAACCAAATTACCTAACCTAATCTTATTATTCCACCAGTCAGTGGTACTTACAACGCTTGAGAGTTATCTAATAGGGTCAAGTGTTGTAAAACGGCCATAGCTTTAAAAAACAAATATCTATTGTGCCCTGCTTTGAAAATTTAAAATTTTCTTGTAAATTTGAGATCCAGTTCAATGACAAATGTGTTTAGTGTTTTTAAAATGATTTTTTCTCAAGATGGAGGACATATATAAAGACAATTAATATTAAAATTGCATTTCTGAGTATTTCTTTATTCAAATTGCGCTGAATCAGTAGATGAAAAAATAGAGTTTGAAAAATATTGTCGATTTGTTACGTAAAATCTACAATCGGCAGGTCATTAGCTTCCTGCTCTGCTCCATTCAAATAGATCCATTAACGTCTTTGTTTTCCATTAACATCTTTGAGCTGGCATCTGGCTCGGGACTGCACAGATGAATAGCTCTAATATTGGTCGACATTTCTGGTGCATCAGTAATGTTAGGTTGAGGTTGTGAGGGTCTGTAAGCTAGCAGGAGGGAATGTAAACAAACGGATGATGGGATATGAAATTCTGCCCACAACTCAGAGGCAAATTTCTGATGAACTCTTGACGCTCTCTAGAAATGAACTAGAAAACGACAATATTTTTTTTTTTAAATTGTCATAGAAGACGATTGGAGTAGGCCTTTAAAGTATATTCCACCTGTTGCATAATGATCACTTGCCTCTTTAAAGTTCAAATTAGAACTCAAACACTTCCACAAAAACTTTCCACAGATGGGACAAAAAAGGAAACAGTTGGAGGCAGTCTGTCTTACCTGGGATGTCCTGCCCGTTATAGTTCCATCCTGCAACCGCCAGCATGGATGGCAGCGGAGACCCGGGCCGACTGTCCCTGTAGCGCTCCCTCTCCCGGTCCCAGTTCCTCTCAGCTTGCTGGGTGATATGCCTCACAGTGTCCTTGTTCTTTCTGTTCTTCCTCCTCCCCGATCCCGACAACTGTTGCCAGGACCCATCTCCGCCCCCTCCCCCAGCCCCTCCAGGCCCTTGCTCTGCCTGGCTTGGGGCTGCTCCCTTAAGAGTGTCTCGTGGATGAGAAGATGAGGCAGGGGAGACCTGCTCCTCTTTGACGTTGATCGGCCTGTAGTCGTGCGGCCACGCGGGTTGGGAGTCGTGGCAGGCTTCCTCTTGACTCTCGTGGCTCTTTGGGGGTTCCTGGTCCTCCTTTCCGTACGTGCTGCCTCCCTCGTGGCAGCTGGCGATGGCTGAGTCCCCTGAGGAGTTGGCTGGGCTGGTGCGGCGGGCTAGCCAAGGGGAGGTGCTGCGACCTGACATGATGGAGGCCAAGGCCTCGGAAGCCATTCCCACTATCCCTCCTCCTCCTCCCCCCAAAACTGCTCCGGGAACAACCCCTGCTCCTGCTACTCCTAGTCCACCTCCTCCTCCGCCGCCTCTTCCCCCTCCACCTCCCCCCAAACCTGCAGCAACAGCCCCCATCTCAAAGTCAGCCAGCTCATCAGCCATCTCGGAGCGGATGCTGATGTCCAGTGCAGCTTTGATGAAGCTGTGGCAGGCCTGGACAATGTCTGTCATCTGCAGGTAGCTGGCAGCCGACATGACCTCGATCACGTTCTTGCTGGTGAGAGCGAGGTGTGCCGAGTACATGAAGTCCAGGATGGCTTTGAAGCCTGTGGCCGTAACAATGTCCAGGTGAGTGACAGTAGTCTGATGATGAGGCTCGGCTCCTTTTTTAACCTGCAGGTTGTGGAGGGAAAGCATTGATGTGCTTTAGTCTTTATTTCACAGATCAAGAAGAAAAACAACAACTTTTTTATTTACTAAAGCAGGGCGAATAAAATAAAGTCAGTTTTTGCTAACAGGATTCTTTACCTGGCAGTAAAGGGTCTTAAAATAGCGTGAAGAGCCCAAAAGGACATTCTTGTGGGCCTTGAAGATCTTCCCATCCACGATGACACAGGCGTCACAGAGGATGCCGTGCTGCCTCTGCTCGTTGAGCTCTCTGAGGAGCTGACGGTAGTGAGATGAGATCTCCATGTCCTCCTTCCTGTTGTTCATCTGTGTAGCTGAACAAAAGCCGTTCCTCCAAACATCTGCAGATCAACCAGAAAAAGATGTGCAGACAATCAGCTAATGATAGAACATGTATCAAAGTCATTAAAAAGAACATTTTTGAGGCAGCAGTTTCACAAAGATTGCACAGCATCAGCAAATGTTCGCTCACCGAAATGTTGGTTTAAAAAAAAAAGAGCAATACAGCAGACTAAAGACTTATCTGTTTTAAACATTTTTATTTCCACAGAAACATTGAATCCTTTTATTGTCAGGTGCAAATTAAATAAATAAAGTGTATTTAATCAAACCAGTCTTTAGAGATGAGCTCGGGTACGAATATATCAGCAATGACTGTGACATAAAAACAACAACATCAATTGAAAGACGTCTCTGCCGCTGTAGTTTGATGTCTAAAAAAAGCCCAGAAACAAATAACCCAAAGTCTGTTTTTAGTCTGACAGGTTCATGTGTGTGTGTGACCGTGTGTGTGTATGTTTAAAAAAAAAACGAAGAACAAAAAATGTAATACTTTCACAAAACAGCTTCATGGTACAATCAGCATGGCTTCAACATAACTCCATCAATAAACAAGACCTCGTTTTTCAATTTTATTTCCAGTTTCACTTCAGAAAAAAAAGTCAGTTTGCTTTGGCGTAGAGACGGAGCTTCACTCTTGAACCTTCACCTCTACAGGTCCCATCCTGCAAAGTTTGGTCTAACTTGTGAACACTGAGTTCTTTTTTTTTTTTTTGGAATAAGAAAATATTTGAAAAAATGTTTTATCTGCTCAACTATGAGTCAAATTTGTAAAAAAAAAAAAATCACAAAAAGAGTAAGAGTGAATGTCATGAAGCTAAAACTGTTGATTTATCCTTTTTTGAACACTTTTTTTTAAGTTATGCTTGAGAGTAGATAAGCCCTTCAAGGGGCCATACCACTTTTTAAGCTTTTTATTGGCCTCCTTTAAGACACAATCCCCCCACCCTGGTCGGGCACAGTCGTGAACACGGCGAGTGTATTTATGTGGTGAACTAAAGGCAGATATAGGGTATGTGGACCCATTTTTTAAAAAAATGTTTAGATTATTTTTGCGGGAGAAACAAAGACGCTGCCGAAGCCAAATTAGCAGCAGCCACACGCAACAGCAGGCGGAGCTTCAGGACTCAAGTGGTTTTACTTCCAGGTAGGAAAAAACTAAAAAAAATGCTAATATTTCATAAATAATTTGTATTTTAGTGTTCCAAAGGTAATATATGATCATATATATTGATATAGTTCACTTTGAAAGGCTTAAGAAAATCATGGTATAAGTTCAACTCCAACTATACGTATATGCATATTCATTCTAAAAATCTTTCCCAGTAGTCTTTTAATTATTACAGTATTATGCTGTTTTTAGCCAAAATCCAAAAGGTTGACATTTTTTCCAAACATATTTTCTGCAGAATAGTTCATTAGAAATTTACCTCTGAGTTGTGAGCTAGCCCTCGGCTAACCCTTTGTTTACACTCTCTCCCGTTAGCTTATAGCACCTCACAAGCCCTGGCACACATTAGCGTAGCACTAAAAGGATGTCGAGCAGTTTTTTTTTTTTAGCTCAGACGAGGAAAACGAAGACGTTAATGGATCTATTTAAGTGGATGAGAATTGTAGCTGTGTCACAAACTCAAGTCTTTTCAAGCCCAAGGTTTTCATCTGCAACTGATCCAACACGATTTAACTGTAGAAATGCTTTTTAATCTTATATTAGTTTATTTATGTCTTCCATCATGAGACAAATACTACAAGAACATGTTAAAAACACCAAAAACCTGATTTTCATTGGAGTGGGGCTTTTTTCATACATGATGTATGATGAGCTCTGTCATCAGAGAGCAAGACAACGCTACTAAAGAAGAGCTGAAGATGCGGCAGATAAGTTGACAAACCTCTGCATGCACAAATGTTCTTGTTCTCCGTCCATGCAGAGGTAGGAGAAATCTAAGTCAGGCAGTACATTAGCAAGAGAATTAGCATCTAGCGCCTCAGCTCTTGTCTGAGTAAATGCTAAATCATGGGGACGCAGAGTGTTATCAAACGCAGCAGTGATTTGTTTTGGGAACGCCACAGCTGTCAGCTCTCATGGGCCGCTCTGAAAGATGACAGCTCGGGTTGGCCAAGGTGACAGCAGCGTTTGCTCGGGGGCCGGCACACTTCAGGTCATGTTTAGCAAAGCTCTGCTCAACCTGATGGCTTGTAAGATCAGATAAATCCACAGTGTCTCCCACGTCCACTCGGACAAACACACCTCCCATGAACGGCGGTGGAAAAGCCGATCGAGTGATTGTGACAACTGCTGAGGCCTCGCTTGCTCAATAAAAAACTGTTACCTCAAAACTTTGACTTTGATTGGTGCTTTTTCTTTTTTTTTATAAAGTCAGAAAGAACTTGAAGGAAAAAGGAAAGTTGGAAGGAAGTGAATGCAGACTAACTGTGTCCCCCAGAGTATGAAAAGGCAAGTTTTGACGCAAATGTTTTTATCTTTTAGCTCCCACATATCTTTTTTTAAAAAAAAAAAAAAAAGAAAAACACTATTGGCAGACTAACCTTGAGATATTCTTTGCTTTCCGCATTGCTCTGATAGAAGCATTGAGAGTCTTCACCTCTCACCTCAGGAAACAAACTGAGCGGCTCTAAAGACACACCGATTGCACTCCTTCCTCTCGTTGCTCCTCATCTCTCAGGGCCACTCGCACATTAGATTGTAAAGCCTGTAGTGTAAGATTGGCTTCCTCTCACAGCCATATAAAAACACAAAAAGAGTCATTCATTAACAGATACACGTTCCCCTATTCCTCTTCTTTTTCTAAGTCAGTGTGAATAGTGAAATAAAGAGCTACTGTACAGCACACCATCAGTCCTCATTTAAGACGTGCATCTCCCGCTAGCCTAATGGAGGCAGTAAAAGAGGCATGACAAGACCGGCATTAGCCAGGTGTTGGATTTAGGATCAGATTTGACTCTACTCTCTTCTTAACATCTGTAAAATCAGCGGACAATGATAGCATCTTTGTTTGAGAAAGTAAAAAGTAAAAACAAACCCAAAGGAATGTATTCCGTATAAAAACAAAAGGGGGATCAAAAGAGAGAAGACACGTTATCAGGTAAGATGTTTCTTTGTGAACTTTTGCTTCAAAGCTAGTGCGGTTCAGGTGAATGATGTGCCATGAATTAGAAGGTCATTGCCCCTAAAATGTGCTACTATTATTATAAAAAAAATGCAGCTTTTGACACTAAATGAGGCATTTGAGCCAATTTCTTACTGACTAAAAGTCACCTTTAAAAAAATACACTTTTTGTGTTTGAAACCATTCATTTATAAAATTGAAAATTGTATTTTTGGTGTTTTAACATTGTGGCGTTTTTCTGATAATGGAAGAAATAGATATAAAATGATGCTTAAAGGGCCCATACCATGATTTTCTTAAGACTTTCAGAATAAACTATATACATATATAAGATCATATATCACCTTTGCAACACTAAAAAACAAATTATTTATGGTAAATAGCATACACTTGTATAGCTCTTTTCTACCTTTCTTGAAGGCCCAAAGTGCTTTACAGTCACAGACCCATTCACACACACATTCACTCATTGATGGCGGCTCAGCTCCGAAAACTGACGCCAACCTTCCACCAGAGGCAATTTGTGGGTCAGTGTCTTGCTCAAGGACACTTCAACACATGGCGGGAATCAAACTCGCAATATTCCGATCAGGAGTCGACCGCCCTACCGCTGCGCCACCATAATTCATTTATGATATTTTTGTTATTTTTTGTGAGTTTTTTCCTACCCGGAAGTAAAACGACTTGATTCCTGAAGCTCCACCTGCCGCCCATTTTATCATGTCAACCAGATGAATATTTCAGGATTTATCGAAATGCTGACATATAATTTCCATATAAAAAATCATCCACTTTCATGCAAATCCATTTACTTTTCTGCTACTGCTCAATAATCCACATTTAAACCAGTTCTCCCAATTCGTAACTCGCTTTTCCTCCAGGAAATAGTCTGCTCCCTCTCTCCTGCCGTCTTCCCAATATCCCCCGTCTGCTTGCACCATTCTCGCATACGTTTAGGATCCATCTCAACATGTTCTGATTTCTCCCCCGTTCATAAGCTCCTATACCACTGCACGAAGTTTGAACGGTTAGCTAGCTGATCACCGCTAGCTCCAGCTGCTAGCTTTGCGGAGAAAGTGTTTGTGTTAGCCTGGCTCCTCCTGAAAGGCGCTGTCTCACGTTGTGACGTCAGATCGTGAGAACCCGCTCGTGTTTGTGGGTATGCTGTTGAGAGCGCAGGTTTCTAGAGGATTACTCAAAAATGCGTGAATGGATAAAAATATCACTTTGGGGTTCTTTATATTTAGAATTGAACTTTATAATACACTCACTAGCTCAAAAAGTTGTTTTTTTGATGCCATGTTCCCTTTAAATTTGCATTTCTGAGGATTTATTTGTTCAAATTGTCATGAATCAGGAGCAGACGAAAAAATGACGTTTAAAAAAGAGATTATTTTTGACGTAGAAAATATACTGCACTGTAAAAAGTGAAACACTGGACCAACTAACAAAAGTTTTGTCATTTGTTTACATTTAAAATGATTAGTCTTCATCAAATTAAAAATTTTAGTTATTTAGTTTACTCAAATTAAACAAATGTATTTGATAAAAAACAATATTTTTAACGTTAATAAATTACAAAACCTTTTTTAATTATTTAAAAGACCACTGGGAATGCTTTTTAATTAATTCAAAAGGTCATTACAGTACAATAACAGAATGTAGTGATAAATAAATACAGTGATAAAGTGATTGTTTTTCTATAGATAACAATTTTTACTTTTTGTACAGTTTAACAGTGGCGAAAAATGGTCTTTCAAAATAAAATAGACCCAGTGTAAATTAAGACACAGATCTGCTGCAGTAGATTTACAGATTTATAGCATTAAAACTGCAAGAAAAATGTCAAACATGACATTTCTCCTTATGCTAACAAATATAGACATGAAAATTTTGGTGTACAATTTATAGACTTATACATAAATACAGTTATATAGGAACTTTTCCTCTGAACAGCAGCTAGACACTGACGAGCAGCAGAAGATCAGAATATCTGCTCTATGTGCATCTTTTGCTCAGTTATCTGACAACATGACAGCTTAACTAAAGCAAATTAACCAAAACCACAAACACACCGTTTTTTGAAATTCTCAGCATTTTTATTTAAAACCAAAGAGCCACAATGGAGGGGAAATAAAAGACCCACATGTGGCTCGGCAGCCTCAGTCTGCAGACCCCTGAACTAAAGCAAACACACTTTTAAAGGCACTAATGTGTGAAGTCGGCACTCTTTTATTTCTGATTTGTAAAACCAATTCACAATCAGCTTTTTGTGTTTTACAATTACTTTTGAATAAAATCTGTTTTAGACAATAAATTTCAACCTTAAATTAAAGTATGCAGTTGGTTGTGGTATTGTTTAATATTATGATTTTAAATTGTTTTTATAATGTATGGAGAAATGTAGTTTACGGTGTGTGCAGAGTAAAGGGATGATCAACATAACCTCTCTAGCAGCCTGGAGCAAGTCTCATAAAACTCTGCTGAGATGGAGTGGAAGCAGAACTTTGCTTCATTAGCATACAAAAGAAAGGATTGTTGAACTTGTGCTAAAGGAGGTTAATTACCTCTCAAAAACTCTGTTTTAGCATTAATAAGTCAGTATTTGCTATGAAGGTGCAGCTCTGGCATGTAGGCACGAACTCCAAGTTTTTGCTTGTGGCGCTGTTGCATATGTATTCATATGAACTTCCTTTATTATTTTTCAAAATGCAAAAATTCAGACAGGAGATTATTGAAATGAACCACGGCAAATTTCTTTGTCTTCGCACTCCCAAATGAACGGTTATTTACAGCTGAACAAATGCACATATTAATTTTTGTTTCCAACATGCTTATGCAGGTGCAGAGGAGGTACTGGAGACATCGCAGGAGGTTGTTCTGGTACCCAAACCACATCGCTCTGAGGAATTGGAAGAAATTTAACAAAAATGACACATACAATTTGAAATTTGGAAAGACAAAGTGAAGCAGACTCTCAATTTATACATTTAAAACTTGTTTTGTTTACTCATCACAACTGCTATGTCAAAAAGGGATTTTCCTTGAGTGAAGAGGTAAGTCCACTGATGCACTGCCGGTTCATCCTCACATGCCGTCATTTTCTGGAGTAATAGCTGTTTACTGATAGTAGGGCTTTGCAGTAGAAGCACTGATAGCTGGCTGTAAGTAAGTCCAACAGGACTTCTTTATTATAGTTATCCTACTTCATGTTAAGCTTTAATGACTTTCATGTGCAATTTGATCCTTGACAAAACAATGACGTATTTTAATGTGTCATTGTTTTGTCAGTGGGTGTGTATTGGCAAGAGTCTGGCGATAAGTTACACAATACGTATCGTGATATATGTCTCACAATACGATACGTATCACGATACCATGACTGTTTTTTTCTATTTTCTGCCTAAATATTAACACGCATTTTTTGTTTTAAAAAAATGGTAAAAATTCACTGTATGATCACAACATTAAGCTGTGCAACTGATCTCATATTGGATACAAATTGCTTTTTCCCAAGAAAATTCATACGGCTTTTCTTTTGGTAAATTAAGAAATATTAGTTATTTAAGGGAAAAATCAAAATTGTCTGATTTCCACAACAAAATATGTTTCAGCATAAGAAAAAAAGAATGTGCGTTAACCAATGAGGTTCCTATAATAGGATTGAGGAAATGGAATGGGGTTTATTTCCAACATTGATAAAAGTAACTTTTGAACAGTTCAGGAGCCTGAACAGTGATGTTGTTTTGGTTGCAGTGTAGAGGCTCAGTGTGCTGTGCTGCCAACTAGTGGTCGGAGGTTTAGATGGAAAACAAAAGTAAAACACTGAATGACATTTGCTCATAAATAATTATTAAATATAGTCTTGTCAACATTGTAAATCAATACAAGTATCGGTAAATCAAATATCGTGATATATCGTTGAATTGATTTCCCCCTACGCTCTAATTTTAATGTTGGCAAAGCTTTAATCAGACTCAGTTTTGTAGAACCGTTGAGGTGTCTCAAGTGTTTTAATGGATAACAGGGCGGGGCTTACCCGGCCTGTGATGTTATGTCACTGACAAATGCCTAACCTTAATTTGAACAATCTCTAATGTGCACTCCTCCTAGTAGACTTTGTGATTAAATGAATTGGTTGGGCCCGTGTTTGTGGACCAGCCTACTTTTATGGCATCTCCTAAAAAACAGACATGCCCATCAGAAACTGTTTTCAAACAAATGGAGATAAATCTTTTCAAATTAAAATAGGTTTAAGTAAGAAATAGTACATAATACAGTAATTTGCATCAAAGTAAAATACTTATTTTAGAAATTGCCTGCACTTTAATTAGCATTAATAAAAGGGCCCTTTAGCTGGAACCATTGACTGTATATTAGAACTGGACTGAGAGAGTGTGACGTCACCCAGAGATTCCACCCACTTGCGATTCCAGTGAAATTAAGTCAACTCTGTCACCATTTTTTTTTTTGCTATATGGATGTCACCATATTAAAACCAGACATAAGACAGCGATTGGACTGAGTCAACATTTCTATGGCAACCACTCTTACAAATTAGGAGTGAGCTTGCTGTAAAGATTACACGCTTAGAATCTGTCAAGCGTTTACAACATTCAATGTGGGACCACAAACTTTTATTGATGCATCTGATTGGCTATTTTAAAAGTTGAATAACCTGTGCTACAGGACAAATATTGTCAAAAAAATGTTAAAGATTAGCAAAAACATGCTAAAAAGGCGGTATGGTTATTCAGACAAATATAATAACCGAGTATTAGCTGTTTATTTCTATATATAAGTTTTCAACTTCTTGGGACCAGCAGGCACTTCCTGTTTGGAATGTGAGGAGGGAGGAGTCACTCAGTCCAGTTCTCTTATACAGTCAATGATTAGAACCAGGGACTATCTCAGTGTAGGTCATAGTTTGGTCATATGTAAAAACCTGTCCTTTAGACTAATCCATATTTTGCTAAATATTTAAAATTTTACATTTTTAGAACAAAATGTAAGTCCATATAGAGAAGAATAAGGACACTATTGGTTTGTTTTCCATTTGTTTTTGGTGCTAAGAGCAATGAATCTACACTCTAACATAAAGATGAAATATGTGTACTTTTTTTGGGAACATATATAGAGTCGTTTCCACGTGTGGATATTTGCGGCTGTGGTGTTAACACATTTCTTAGATTTCACCCATGTTTAATCGTGCCTCAAATTTAACAAATGCAATGATCAGCGAGGAGTGAAACAACAGCAGGGACTGAGAGAGAAAGGGGTCTAATCAGATTTATTGCTTCAACAGACTCACAGACATTTTGCATTAGCAGTTAGGTAGAGACGAGGGGCCTTAATGGAGTTCGCTTTGACCTCTAAACTCTCCGTTTCCCTAATTGGCTTGTTTAATTTCAGCATGTCCGATTCCCTCCAGTCAGAAATCTCTTTTGCAGGGGAGAAATCCCAAACTGTACCTGCTACGAAACATAAAGCGTATCGTCTTTCAGGAGCCACTTCATTTTACCCCATGAGCTGAGACTGTCAGCAGGACCGAAGCCCTTTTCTTTCACCCTCTGAGTGCTGCCTTGATTTAAAGCATGCTGTTTTTGTTCTTGAAATATACACTTGACACCAGATTGGAAAGTTAGGTAAAATGAACTTGTCGAGCAATCAGCCAAGGTGGGAGAGGGGCCGAGACGTTTGCGTCTGACACATTAGCAGTTTCACCAAGGCTACAGAAACTAAAGCCAGCTTTCAGCATGTCACAAAGCAAAGAAAAAAAAAAGCTTTTCATCACTCTGTGAAACCTTACAGCAGAAAAGTGCGGTAAAAGTCATCAGGAGGGTGACTGAGCGAGCACAAGTTTTATTGTTATGCTTCAACAAAAACATGCGGACAGAGCTCCAAGACCCTGTCACCCTTCTCTAGCCAAATCGAAAGTGACTGTCCTCCTGAACCCCTCAATGCTTCACTTTCGTCCACATAATCCACAGCCCTGATTCCTTCAACAGACTCGCACAAACACATCCTGTCCCCTGCCTGGAATACACAAACACGTGCTATAACTAAAAACACCCACATTTACACACTTAGCGGAGCCGTCACGGCATCACACCCAGTTTATCCTGGTCACATCACAGCAAAGTCACTTTGTGCCCCAGCAAGACAACTAAAGAGATGAGACATGATGGAGTGAGAGAATGGGGCTTCATCCTTCTTGTGTTTCCTTTAATGCAGCCTGTCCCTCCGAGCCACTTCTCAGCCTCCGTGACCGAACAGGACCGAGAGGAAACGGAGCGGAAGGTCCTTCTGGATCAAATGAGGAGGACTCCATTGTCTCTGTGGCCTTTCCAATCACACAATACACTGCAGTCCAATCAGATTCTACAAGCTTTTTTTAATGATTCCCCCTTTGTAACCACACAACGCACTTTATTTGAACAAAACTTATTTAGGTCGCTCTAGCCTTTCTGTTGATCCAATCTCTATTGACATCTTGTGTGCGAGGTTTAACTCAGCAGCTCCGCACACATGCCGTTAGATTCATTCCATCGGCTGGCAGATATTAGCATTAAGAGGTCTGCTGCTGGTTGTACAGAACTGCCACATTCAGCTAATCGCTCTGCGATTTTGTGCCCCTCTGCACAACAATTTAACATCATTTGATGAAATGAGTTTGTCATGTCAAAGAGAGTGAACACACAGGTCTCTAAAACCTTCATTTTGGCTGTTAACCAAAAAAACTGAACCTTTTAATAAATGTGGAGAAAATCTCCTGATTTATATCATTTTAACACACGATACTAAAAGGATTGTTTTTGGAAATATCTCTTTGCGGAGTACTGCTAAAATGTTTTTGAGTTATTTTGTCATAGTACCACCACCCATACTGACACTTCTTCTGTCTGTCTTTACAACAGCAAAAGACAACAGTTTTTGTGATGTAATAAACCAACAAATACAGAACCAGATGTTCTGTTCAGGAGTCGCAAAACTAAAAATGAGCTTCAGCGTAGAGGCGGTGAGCAAACACTCGGTTCATTATTAGAGCTGGCTGGCATCGACCATAGGCCTGTAACTGTGATCTACTACAGGATATTGTGTGTGAACAAGTGACTCCAATGCAGAGAAAAGAAAACAGCTCCACTGCTGTAGGGGATTGAATGAAAGATTTCTGACTTACAGTACATAGGCACCATGTGAGGGGACAGTTTTAACCTTTACTTCCTCCGAAGCTATTTGGATGACGGACTTTCAGGAGGAAAGGTTCTGTTGTGTTATTTATATGCTTGATGTCAAGTCAAAAATTGTGCTATTGATGCTGTTCCAGATCAACAGTAATGATTATTATTGTTTGCCATTTTTATATGTCAAGTTTTAGGGAATCAGGAGATCATATTCTATGATCTACTTTGCACCAAAAAAGCAAATGGCTTGCAATTAAAAAAAAAAAAAAGTGACCAAGCGATTGTTGCTTTGCAGAGTGCAACGCTCTCATTTATTTTTTGCACAGGAAATCCTGCTCACTCACGCGATCAAATGATCAAACATCGAGGACAAAAATGCGAAAAATTCAAAGTCTTATTTTGACAGCAGACTGAGGAGAAAAGGGGGTGGGGTTTAAGTACTTTTCCCAAACTGAGAGTAAGAACTATCTGCAAATACAAAACGATGTAAAGCAAAAAACTAAAATAAAATAAAAAAAAGAAATGCGGGTGAACTCATACATTAAAAGTGAAGTAAAATTGTAAAATTGAGATATATTTTTGCCCTGTAAGGAAAAAAAATAACCAAGAAAAGGAATCAAAATAAAACTTTGCTTTTACTTTAATAATTAAATTCCATGTTTGGGTTTTTATTCATATTTTTAGCTCAAATTCCACAGTTTCAAATTTCACAATTTTCTAATTTTTATTATTCTATTTTGTGACCTAAAGTCTGCTACAAACTGTTTCAGTTTAATTAATTAATTGAATGTATACTGTTTTTATTAGTTATTTTTTTTAACAAGATTTAGTCTTTTTTTATTATTTTACCCTCTATGCCACCTTATTTACAGGAACTTAAAAGCAGTTAAAAGCACTATCGCAGGGGGATTTTAAAAGTATTTATATGATTTTCAGTATGTTGCATTTTTCTGAGTGTCGTGGGTCCCTGGTATAAAGTCTCAAATGTCCCAGAAATGGGTAGACGAAAGCCAAATCTCCATATTTATTTATTTATTTATTTTTTTTTTCTTTTTTTGGGGGGGGGGGGTTCTTAAATTCAATAATTTTTTTATAATATTATTTCCTATGTTTTTATTTTCCATTTGGTTACATACACTACAGTAAAAAATAAAAGAAAACTTCTTTATTGTATCATGTGTTGTCAAATTTTGATCTATTTTTATGACAATTACTTCTTATTGGGTATATTATATTGGGTAAAAATTACTTGTCAAAAGTGATGGTGTTACTTTTTAAAATGAAAAGTGTTCTAAGGTTAAATTTGACTTCTGCTTTTTTAAATCACATTTTATTTTGATCAAAATTTATTAAAATGTTATGAATAGTTTAGTATTCTAAATACCTATATCTAGATTTGTCTTTTCACAACACAAAAATCCTTGATTTTAAAGGTGCTGGTCTAGATAGTTGCTTGTTTTTTTAACCAGAGAGTATAAGTTTTATATTTAAATTCAGAATAAAGGACAATAGTGTTTTTCAAATACATAGTAACAGAGTAATGCTCTGCCTCTACTGCAATAACATAATTGTTCGTTTAGATTTCAAGGTAAACCGGCATTATTTTAAACCTAAATGAGTGATAACAGTGACTGTCGATCAGTGGAACGCTTGAAAAGCTTTCAAGAAGAAGAAGCTGTGAAAGACTGAGAAAAGGAGAAAACACCAAATGAAGAAGAGTTAAAAAAAACAGAGTGGTGATGCAGCAAGGAGAGAACGATGGAGATGGAAGAAGGGGAGACAGGAAGAGAAGGGGAGAGTGACTCAGGCAGCCAATATTTTTTAAACAGCTTTGCTTCCACTCAACTGGGCATCAAGGCCATTATCCCGGGGTTAATCCCCAATCCGACGGAGCTGGCAGCCTTCCGGGACAAGCCAGCGTTGCAGTCCATCAACAAGGCAGGCACACAGGAAAATAGCACTCAAACACATGAACATGACAGACACAGCATGCATGCAAGATGCAGTCTGAACAAAATGACACGAGGTGGCTATTTCATGATGTAAATGATTTACTCTTTTCTTTTGTCGTCTCATTTCTAGTGTTTCTTTTATTATCCATCTGCCTACCTCTCCACCAGCTCCAGTCATGCCACGTTTTTGCCCATCTGCTCAAGCTAACTCTCCCTTTTCCCTGTCCCCTCTCTGTTTTTTCGATGGCCGGCGTAGGACGATAGCAATGTCATGTGGAGAGGGACCAAAGAGGATCCAGGAGGCTTAGAGAGACTTAGCGCTACTCCCTTCATCCCTGGCTCTCCTCTTCTCGCGTCCCACCCAGTACCTGCTGCTCCAAAAACAATACCTGGACCGTCCTCTTTCACGCCTAATGAAGTCCATTCTCTTCTGCCGCTTTTTAACAGCCGAGCTTCCAGATCCAAAAGTTCTGCCTCTATACGCGGAACCTATCCAGCTTAGGGACACCAATGTGCCAATTCTGTAACACCACGTCCTCTCACCTTCAGGTGTTAAGCCTGCAGTGATCTTATGAAAATCCAGCCATAGTAGGGATGGACCGGGATCATCCCAGAGTGACCGGAAAAAAGGTGTGACTCAAAGACGTTTAGCCTGAACGCTAGCAGGCAGATTCCAACTTCACTCCTATTTCCTCCTGAGACTTCCCATCAGAATACTTTTCTGACACATATTTAAAAATATATATAAAGTGTAGGGGGGACTGCATGATTTACTCCCCATCCTTAAATCATGTGTTTATGATCTGTACTCATGACAGTGAAACCACACAGTATCCGGGCAGTCTTTCTCTGTAGATCGGCTGCATGTCCCATGGTAACTCTTTGACTGACGACCCGGGGCTTAGCCTAAATTCTCTCTCTATTAAAAGCCATGAATCGCAAATAATGAAACGTCTCATTACCACTGTCAGAAAACCCAAAATAAAGGAAGTGTGAGAGCAGGAAGGAGGGGGAACTGTAAAACAATGAAGCCAGGCTACGAAAGAGGGAGGGAAGGTGAGAGGACATGGAGAGATGGACATAAATAAACAGAGGATGGGAGAGAATGGCAGCAGGTACCCAGTGAGTCTTTTGTTTGATGCATCTTGTCATTAAAGACAAACTGATAAAAAAAATACTCTGTTTTTGGTGCTTTTCTTCATGATGAAGGCCATATATAAAGAAAATTAAACTAAAAACTGTGAATCAGGAGCAGATTAAAAAAAAAAAACTGAAAAATCTTGTGTGACGTAGACGCTACACTTGCTAGGCTACATCCTCGTCTGAGCTAGCATCTGCCTTACAACTATATGACTAAAAGATCCAAAATTACTCGCTATTTTTGTAGCACCCGAAATGTTAGATTGGGGTTGTGAGGGGCTGTAAGCTAGCAGGAGAGCACATAAACAGATTTTCTATGTCTGAATTCCCACCCTAATCCGTAACTACTAAAATACGATATACGGGATTTTAAAAGCAATTTGTACTATACTCACTACTTTACTTTCGTTTCGCTAAACGGCGGATATGATGTCACAGGTTTCACAAAATTAAAATCAGATAAATACAAACATTTCACAACGTCTTTTTGTGGCTCCACTGTGTTCAAATGATGAAAATGTGGATGGTTGTCAAAAACAATTACATTTAAACATGTTTTTTTCATAAAACTTGTTGTGGTCTATATTAGCTAATGTAGTGAGCACGCTAGGTTTTTCGCAAAGACTTCTGGGAGATTTCTAATGGACTAGATTATGGAATAGTAGATTCGGTGAACGCACTATATAGTGAGTAGTGAGGGAATTTAGACGTAGCCATTGATGATGGGAAGTGGGGTTGGGCTTACTCTGCACCAACAGACCCGCCTATAATTCAGAGGTGAATTTCTGATGAACTCCTGAAAGTCCTAGAAATGACAGTTTTTTGGGTATTTTGCCTAAAAACAGCCTAATTAACAGACAACTTGGAACACTTTTGCAAGTTAAAGAAAAAAAGTATGCATTAAATGCATTAAAAGTAAAGCTTTGATCTTAATGTTGCAGTGCTGTCAAACATACAGTTTTTTAAGGTTTGATAACACGTCAGGGATTTCTGGCTTCACAGTTGGCTGAATAACTTTTAGCCCGATAATGAAGAGTGGGGCTCACGCTTAACACCGATCACAGACATCAAACAGCTGCTGGTGCAAGAAGCCCATCTGTACATGGAAGTGAAATCATCAAAAGGAAGTGTCTGGTGTTGGAGGTGGGAGGGGCCTGATTGTGTTGGAGGGGGACTCTCACATAACAAAGACCGCATTATTGTTACATGGTTGCTCTGTACAAAACCAAGACATGTAGTTTTGTGGTGTGACACTGTAACAGCAGATGGATAAGTCTTCTGGGACCTGTGTGTGTTTGAGTGTAGTAGGATGTGGGTCCAGACTCAAACAATTACCAGGTTTCTAAATGTTAATAGTCTTTGTTTTAACACCTGGCCCTGACCTGTGTGTCTGTTTGGTGTAAAGGTAAGACAGAGCACAATCAAGAGGTTTGATCTCTTTCAAATGGTAAGAACACCACCATTTGAGCTTTTCTTAGTTCCCCACCTCCAAACTGATAGTGTTCTGCTCTTTTCTTCAGGAACTACACTTAATGCTCATAACCTCTTTATATGCAACCCTAAAATAAAAATCATGCACTTTTTTCTCTTAAACATGCATATTCCCTGTGTTAGTGATCATTTCTCTGACAGCACCGATGATGAAGCTCAACTGAACAAACAGGAAGCTCTCTCCAAAAACCCCACTTTCTAGATTTCTTTGTCTTAAGCTAAAAAGACAATCAAAATCTGTTTTTTGTTTTTCTTGAACTGATCACTTGATTAAACTTTTCTGAGCAAAAGCGTACATTTTAAGAATATTTTTCTTTTTTAGCAAAAGCAGAACGTGTCAATGCAATGTCAATTATATGCTACTGTCTGCAAAATAGTCCTTTTGATTTAATTGAATTTCTATTGTTGCTTTGAAACATTTTATTTTGAAAAAATTGCAATATAGAGGATATTTACATTTTATGAATGTACATAAAGCAAGCATCAGGTCTAAAAAACACTAAACGTGGTGCCTGTTACCTATAGGCTGAACACATTTAAATGATATCACATTTGGCTTGACTGTTTTCATTTTCAGCCACAGGAAGATACAAGAATAAAAAAAAAAAAATCTATCAATGTATTTAAGTTGTACGCCACTTGAAATTTTTTTCCATTGACAGCATTCAGTTAGTTCTGTTTTTATTATTTGTTGTTGAGGATTGCTTTATCCTACACTTGAATGGCAACAGCCACACACAGGTTAACAGGTCATGGATCATAATAGTCTTAACTTGTAATAAAGGTATTAATGTTGACATTTTCACATTTATATAAACTATCAGGATGTTAGAGCTCATCTGATGCGAAAATAAGAAAACATTTGAAGTGAACAGACAAAACTTTGTGCTGTTTTAATTAGTAGAAACAACTAATGAAAGGAAGGATGATAAACAGGGTGAAAGAGGCTGACACCTCGCGCCCCTCTTGAAGTGCTTTGTTTATTCATATAGAAAAAATAAAGCAGAGAAATAACAGATTGAAAGTGTTTACAAGAGAATTTGAAATTGTATTGCAAGTCAAACAATGCCATGTTAATTGTACAAATAATTTCTTGAATTTGCAAAATAATTCTGATGAAAACTTATTTTTTATCATTTAAATGAATGTTATAATGATTTTTTTCTATGTCCAAAATTAATATGTACTTCATCTTTGTCATAAGATTTAATTTTTTATACTTACAGATTTTTTCCTTAATCTGTGTTTGTAAAGTATAAATAACCAATCAAAAGTCCAGAAGCAGATAATGAAAATGTATGTAAAATGAAAATAAAATTCAAAAGTTTAGTAAAGTAAAGCAAAACAGGGGAAGGGCTACATAAGTTTGCTTCCTCTCACTCATTTTCAAGCAATTTATTGAACTACTTGTGACAAACATAATAAGTCATGGTTTGATTGTAATACTTGTGCAAATGATCTAATATGTCTTAGTATTAAGAATAATAATTGACTTATTTACAATAATAAGTGAATGTACACATATTTTCAAATCAATTTTAGGAAATAACCATTTCCAAATTTCAAAATGCCAGAGAAGTTTCTAAAAGTATCTGCACTATCAGTGACTCTCTGTTTTCACTCTAAAGGCTCCAAACTCCAGCAAACCCCTCAGTGTGAACATGCACATCCTTTTGTGTGCGAGTGGCTGTCCAGACCCTCTCATTGGTCTCATCACCAAACCTGTCACAGCAAAAAAAAAAAAAAGCAACCTGTCACGACTCAGCTAAACGCTCCACCGCAAAGAACACTTGCAGCCTGTTCCCGAGCTGTTAAAGCGGCTCCAAAGGTCTCAGAGAACACAGAGGAGCCTTCACACAAAAGTGAGCAGGAAATGAAACAAAGAGTCAAGAGGACTATGAAAAATGTAAACGATCGTATGGTGCAAAAAATACCCGTCTTCTCTGAGCATAAATGTCTGAGGGTTGAAAGCTAATTGTTGTTTGCTAAAATGTGTGGTTTCTGAATGTGCAACTGAATGACTGAGTGATGGTGACTCACTGCTGGTGGCCAGTCACTATCTGGTGCCGAGGCGGGTGTCCAGAGAGTGTGTCTGCGTGCGTGCATGGGGTAACTTGATGTGACTGCCACTCTGTTAGAAAGCAAACAGAGGCATCTTTCTCAAATCCACACTGGGAAGCGGCTTACAATGAACTCATGCACAGAGGGGAGCAAAAAAGCCGGAGCTTAAGTGTGTACTCACAAGTTCAACCGGCGCACCCGCCACCCCCCCAGAGCAAGCATTCAATGCTAATCTGATTTTCACATTTAAAAACACACAGTGTTACTTTATTGTACTGTTTATTTAAAAATAAGGCTTAATTTGAACCTAATATTCCTTCGATAATCGGCACAATAAAAAGGGAAAAAGAAAGGAGCAGCACAGATTTGCATTTAGATACTGGAGCGTTTATAAAAGCACGCCTGGATATAATAGCCCGGGGCTGCGTTGTCACTCATCAAGCTGATCAAAAAGCTGCTACCATGCAGCACTGATGAATCTTGGAGAGTTTCTACGAATCTGTCCTTCAACTGGAGAAAAAAGAAGGTGAGATAAAGAGAGGGAAATCAAGGGACACGAAGAAGAAGAAGCAGGAGAGCGTCTAAATTTAGAGATGTAGCATTTAGGAGTTGGGAAAAATACAGTGAATGTACAAACAAAGAAGGGGAGAAAAGAGCGAGTGGAAAAAATGGGAAAGAATAGGAAAATGGTGGAAGAAAAAGCTTAGATGACTTGCAGGAACTGGACTGAGCTCAATAATCACTACAGCTGTGTGTCAATACAGTATGTCAGTGTTGGGGTCTAACCTTCAGTGATCTTTCAGACAGTTATAACAAACCAGCTGTGGACCTTTTGGTTGTGAATCCTGACAGTAATCAGCAAAGATGCAAAATCTTTTAAGGCTTTTGTTTTCTTTGTTGCCGCCTCTGCTCTCCGGTTGGTTCCGTTTAATCGCATTTCCGCCCCGTAAAGCTGCATTTTCTGATCAGATCTCAAGTTTCAAGCGAAGTTCTAGGGGATCAAACAGAAAGCGGTGAAAACACACCGCTTAAAGGACATCCTGGTCTGGCTGCGTGGCTCAAGGCTATGACTGACTGTGACTGACAAAGAATCAGCTCGGATCAGACAAACGTCTCACCTGGATCTCTCATGAAACCTTGTTCCGTGTCATTCTGACACGCGTCCTTCAGCACAAACACAGCGCTGCCAACACCACCCCCCCCCTCCTCTCCTCTGTATCTGTCCGTCTTTTCACTCCAACCGTGTTTACTTGAATGAGCTTTGACGTTTGACTGTCACCTGTTGAGCAGATCAAGCATCCGCCGGGCCTTACAGGCTTTTCCAGCGACACTTAGGCGGAAAAAAAGTAAGAATTTCTAAAAACTGAGAAAGACAAAGGCCTGTTCTTGTGACACCCTTCATCACGGTGGACAGCGTCCACCATGGAAGCACGAATTATTGACGAAGTCGCACATTCCCACCTCGTGAGGCAGCGCCAGTATCAGGTGTCCGCACAACTCTCACCGGCCTCCGTCTTCGTGACACACACAGTAAAGGAGGCTGGAGAGAAGACTAGGGCGGATGAGGATGAAGTGAGGGGTGCAGGGATGAAAAAGGGAGAGTAAAAAGAAGAGGGCACGGGAAAGAGCTGGTCAGAGACAAAGGCGGGCAGAATGACAATGAGTGAAAAGAGGAAGAGTAGTGGTTGGCGGGGGGGTGGAGGAGAAAACAGAGAGCATGAGATGAGGTGAAAAGCACCGTGCACATTTATGAAGGGGGAGGAGAACAAAAAGCCAGCGAAAATGACACTTTCATATGCATGCATGTGTACGTGCACACTCGTGTGTGCAAATGTAATTTCGGAGAGAGAAGCGAGAGGGCCGTTTGGGAAAATTTGCCCCCGGCCACTAAAAAAGGGATGTGATCCTACTCACTTCTGTTCGCGTTTAGATCACCTCTCCTGTTCATAAAGGGAACTATACTGACACAGAGGAGCTCATAAAGTGCTCAGCAACAATGATAAATACATACCATAAAGTTTATACAACTAGAATGTTTGAACCCTTCTCTACTGGTCTTCCAACTTACATCTCAGCAAATAACTTTGGATTATTGGGAGTAAAAAAACAAAAAGGAGGGGGGGCATGTCTGATATGAGTTTCTGTATTAACAGGATGTATAACTATGAGCTGTAGGGTCAAGGGGAAGGATAAAAATGAGAAAATAAGGAGTAGAGGAAGGGTAAAAATGAGAAATGGAGTAGGGGAGGCCACAGGAGGCACCTGGCCCACTTACAGCAGAGGAGGGGTGGCGGAGGAGGAGGAGGAGGAGGAGGAGGAGAGGTGGGAGACTAAGACGTGGGAGAGGAGGAAAAAAAAAAGAGAAGGTGGAAGAAGTGGGGGATGAGAAGGTATGGAAAAGTGGAGGATGGAGCACAATGGGACGAGGGGTGAAACGACGGGAAAGGTGAGAGGAAAAGGACACCAGATGAGAAAGCAAAGGAATATTTGATGAAGTCGGGAAGGGGTGACAGCAGCTGAGGAGGAGACAGGGAAAAGAGGTGGCCTTGTGATGCTAAAGAAGGAGTGTGTGTGAGCAGCGTGTCTCTTTGAGTGTGTAGGTGTCTAAAAATCTGACGAAAACTAACACCTCATCCAAAGTATGAATAAGCGACCACAACAGGCCAGCGTAGGTTCTGTCTCCTCTTCCAGCACAGTCAAACAGCCTGCCGATACCACTAATATCCCACTAATACCACCCACAGTCCTCGCTCCACCTCACATCAATGAATATTTCATGTCCTGATGGCACTTTTAAAGCAAAAACTAATTAGCAAATCCAAGTTGATCTGGCATTAGTCATATCAGGCCAATTAAAAGCCCAGTCCTACTGTACATGTTAATGGCAGCCAAGTGGAATAATTGTACGTTGAGCAGGGTAGAGAATGTTAAACAGGCCTTGTTAGCAGCACTTTAGCACTCTAGCCCGAGTCCACGGCTGGATTACAAAACTCCACAAAGCAGAATAATGCTCATCTAAAGCACACACAATCATGCACACACATTTAAAAACTTTATACATTAATTAAACTCTTGCAATCAGCTCTGTGTGATCGTGGCAGTGGCGGACTTAGCTTTTTGGGGGCCCCGGGCGAACAACACCATGGGGCCCTCTACAGTGGTTAAAGATGGAGTGGTGTCAACAATATATACCTCCGTATTCGCAGATGTCTCCAGTTCCTAACCGCCGCGAATAAGGGGGGAATACTGTAATGTTAAGTATAACATTTTTACATTTCATCTTACCACCTTTTTTTATATCTCCAAAGAACTTCTGTCTGCTCGCTAATTAGCTGTTGACGGAATATTCCATTACTGCAGAAGAATAGGGGAGGATGAAACACTTTTATGAGCATTCTTATGCCATTTTAGTGATTTGGGCTCTTTATGACAGACTTAAATCATAATGGGGGTGGAAATTACTAAGATTTTTTTTAGGTGCCCCTCCCCAAAAGGTGTTGGGGGTGGGCCCAGGCGATCGCCCACCATTTCTTAATTGTAAGTCTGCCTCTGGATCTCAGGCGAGACTTATAGCCTAAAAAGAGAAACAGTTCCAGGGGAAAATGATGGTTTTGTGCCCCAGTGCTAAATATTAAACATGAATCTGAATATTGGCAGGAACTCACTCAGTGTTCCACTCAAGGATAGAGAAGTGTTACTTGTGAGTTTCTGCAAAGGTTCTGGTTTGAGTCTTTCCAAGCGTCCTTGTGTGTGTGTTTTTAATGGAGCCGTTTAGATTGAGACAGAAAGGACTGACACACACAGACTAAACTGTACCGCACAAAAGAGTGACAGAATAACAAGGACTCCAGCTCTTTTGAAACGGTGTTTCATCAACCCCCTCCACATCCTCCCTGTTCTCCTTCCTTCACGCTTCTTCGGCTCTTTCTTCCATCTGCCTCCCCAGTCCTGTCCTCTCACCTGAGCTTTGATATGGAAATCTTTCACCAGTCAGAGCCCAGAGGCTCGCTGACTTTTTTTTTTTTTTTTTTAGATGTATTTGCTCATAGTTACTCATCAAATGCTCCAAACTGTGTTTACAAAAGATAACATCGGACTCGGGGAAAAAAACAGAAAACTAGAAATTGAACTTTATTAGGAAACTTTTAAGAACAAAGCCTAAAATGATGGTGGCTTTCTGCAAATGCTGATTTCAGCACTTTTATAATCAACCAAGTACGATGCCTGATCACATAGAAAGTACTTTCCTGCTTGTTAGATCCAGCAGAATAAGACCAAAAAAACTTAAACCATGATGAAATAGCTGAGCGATTTAAAAATAAGAAAAGCCCCTATGATGAAGCCTTTTAGTAAACCATGTGAACATCAGTAGTCAGTCCCATGTAAACTCATTACTGGACAGTCGTGACATTAGTGGTTGATGATTTAGAAGGGATGGCTGTGTGAATCATAGCTCTTTTTAAAGGCGTGTGATCAGAAAAGACATGTTTTTTTCTTCAATGAGGGGAAAAACAGCCGTCGTACCATCACTAATTCTTTTTAGCTGACGAAACTATGTTAGATGTCTCAGATAGGACTGACTGGTCCACAAACGTCTGGGTTCTGTAACTTGTTATCAGCCACAAATATTTTAAAATAACCAGAATATATTGGCAGGCTTTGTGAGCAGCTGGACTTCCCCAGGGGGATATTTGTCATAAGAAAGCACTGTTTTACTTTATGTCACACTTGCTTGTGGTCTGATGAATTTTAATGGGTTTTAACAGCATGAATAGTCTATTATGTTTACTAAGGAGCTCAAAATTGTGATTTTAATGGAAAAATCCCTGAAAATTTCATCACAACGTTATTTTATTTCTGCTTTTGTTTGGGACATAAAGCCATTTCAAAAGGCTATAAATCTTTGAATCCGGAGATGAAATATAGCTTTATTAAAGTAAAGACTTTTCTATGATGTGAGCACTGGGTGTCATCTTTAGGATCTGGGTACCTGGCAAGAAGGATGTTAACATGCTGAGCTTTCATAGGATGAAAAAATAAGCAGGGGGTCCATAAATAGTCTTTGGGCGTTTTAAAGACCACTCTGATGAAAATTGTGTTTTTAAAATATTATTGTGGTATTTTCCCGTGATTTTAGACATATATAAAGAAAATTAAGCATTAATTGTAGGACGTAAACAGATGGATGATGGGGAAGGGGGTAGGCTTACTTGATGCCAACAGTCCACAACTCAGAGGTGAATTTGTAATTAATTCTGCAGAAACTATGTCCTAAAAATGTGTTTTCATTTTGACTAAAAACAACATAATAAGAATTAAAAGACCACTGGGGACGCTTTTTAAATAGATCAAAAGATGATTGAAGTGGGACAGATTATAGCACTACATTAGAACTAATACTATTGTATAGAAATGTGACTAAAAATATATTTTTTCTGTAATTAAGGACAAAAATTGTATTAAAGCCAACCTAAGGCCCAGGATATTAGAGCAATATGACTATAAAAGCCTGAAAATGTCTCCTGATGCTGAAAAGAATTGCGCGGCGGTGAGGTGCCAGCTGGAAGGAGAGACTCTGCTCTACATTCCTAAATAAAAGAAAACACACCCTGGAAAAAACACACAGAGTGATATCCCTCATCTGTTTTCTCAGGAATGCGAGGTACAAAAGGTGTTTTGCGGTATCAGCACTTCAAGTCTTAAAAAGAAAAAAAAAACTTTTCCATCTTTTATTTTTAGCCTCTCTCCTAAATCAACCTAAAGTTTGGCGTTTCAGGGCAATATAACAGAAAGAAATGAATGGGGTTCATATTCTTTTCTAGACAGTTTATGTGCATGTAAGCACACAACAATTAAATATTTATACCTATGTATTAAAAAGACAAACTACAAACATGACGTGTGTGTGGTCTAGAGGGGGACGGGGGCGGCTTAGAAACTCACCTGCTCTCTCTGTTGGGGTGTTGATGAGCCTATCAGACAGGTGGAAAGGGAAGCCAGCTGTTAAACACACACAGACACTAAAAGTCACACACATCCCCCACAGCATCTGTGTAACCCCGCGGGGATTAGGAACACCTGTATTCAGCGCTACACAATGAGCTATAGGAGCAGTTAAGCTAAAGGGCCACGGGAGTCATTAGAGGAGTGGGGGTTGGAGCCGGTTTACCTCAGAGGTGTGTGTGTCTGCAAACCCACATACATGTGAGAACGATCCAAATTGACAAAGTTGTCGGAAAGCTTTTGGTGCAAAAAGTGTTCAGGTGAGAGTAAACAGGTGAGCGTAGAGGGGGTGGATGATGGCTATAGAAACAGAAGAATGAATGGGGGTAAAAAAAAATGCGTTCATTGACGCTGTTTTCTGTTTCTGCAGGTTTGGGCGGTGAATTGAATCGTGCAGAGAGCGTGTTGCCTACGTTACACGTTTGCTGTTGTGAGGGCGCTACATCCCCAGAGTTTGCGTGGCTGGAGGCCAAAGCCGACTAACCTGCTACCACTCAGTTCAGCCCACAACCTGCACAGAGCACTGAGCACCACCTACACAACAACACGCTCACACTTTAGCACAAAGAGGCAAGTGTGGAGATTCACTGTCTCTCATTCTCTCAGCCTCCTTTCTTTCTCCCTACAAACTTCTTGCAGCATGTTGAAGGAGTCAAACTGTAACCACCTTAGACAAACATCACATGTACTTCTGGGTGCAGCCCCAACATGGATTCATCTATCTGGTTTATCGTGTTTAATCAGTTTCAAACATCCATCGAGGACACGGAAAACATGAAGAGAAGGCTAAGGCCCAATATGAATTCTTCCGCTCTCCCTAGCCCTTCTCCCTTTCCCTCCATTTGAAGGGGCAGTTTAAGTCCAAATGTATTTCTATCTTTCCCTGGTTTTGACAGCGAAACTTTCTATCCATCCAAACGGAGGGATAGAAAGTCCTCCGTCGCGAAGATAAACCACCTCGCACTGAGAAGAGTTTTTTTTAACGTGGGTGTGCCCTGAACCACAGAAGTTTACATTTTAATGTAAGTAATGACGTTTTTAAGGTTACAAAACCGCTGTTGTTATGTACATTCAAGCGCTGGAAGCTCCGCGCTAAAGCTAGCAGACCGGCGGTTATTGGTGACGTCACCGAAAAAAAATGACGGCCAAAATATGAGACACTATTTTTTCATAACTCTCCGTTTGGAGGGGTAAATTTAGGTGAAGGGAAAAGGGCTAGGGAGAAGGGAAGAATTCAGATTGGGCCTAAGTCTCAGTCCGATCAGCATTTGATTTATTATAAAAGCGTTCCCAGTGGTCTTTTAATTCTGGTAATGTCGTTTTTAGACAAATTTAAAAAAAAAAGTGTTGTTTTCTTGGACATATTTTTGGCAGAGGAGAATGTAGCCACAAGGAGGTCCAAGCCAGGGTCTCATTGTGCCGGTCCTAAGCCGATAAATTGCGAATTGGACCTGTAGCTGATTCGCTGTGGCGTTCCCGGAAATGAAAAGCCAAAAGGAGAAGAAGAATATTTTCTGCAGGAGTTCATGAGAAATTCAACTCTGAGTTGAGGGCATGGCTATTGCCGCACAGTAAGCCCGCCCTCTTCCCATCATCCATCTGTTTACATGCTCTCCTGCTAGCTGAAGGTGCATTCACACCAAACATGATCCACACGATAAATTAACATGCCCCGCCCCTCTTTCTTTGCGCAACAATTCGCTGGTCGTCACCTGTCAAAAAATGTGTTCCTGGGGTTGACGTGGGAGGAGCCACCAGCTAATGCATTTAGGATGATGCTATAAAGAACAGTGTCTGTGGATATCTCACGTAAAATGTATGCTTAACACAAATAATGTTGATAAATGAATCAGGTTTATTTAATTTGAAGAGTTCTACAAAAACATCGGCAATCATGTCTCCGTGTTTGGGTGTATATGATAAATATTAAAAGACTTTCCCGGTACAGAGGGCTGTGTCTGTATGACAGCCACTTCCGTGGTGTTTCTGTGTCTCTGTGGCTGAGCTTGAAGGCTCTCTGTCTCGCATTAACCCGAGGGCAGATATGTAAAATAAGGAGCCCTTTTTACTTTCTTTTTTTTTTAATGTCTCGATGAGGCCCGAGCGGGGGGCACCACCATGGGAGGGAAAGCCTGTCCAAAGTGTATCCAAAGTACCCCAAAGTAGCTGGATGAGCTCTGCAAACCTGCGGCTCGAATGCGTTAAGGAAAAAGATTAAAGTTAAAGTTCAGGACAAAAACGCTCGCTTTGGACTAGTATTCTACCCGCTGATTGAGTCAATGACAATTTCACGTGCCCAAAGCTGAGTTCATGATTGGTAGATGTGACGCGGCGACCTGTCAAACTTCAGATATTTAAATTTTGGCCGCGCCGTCTGATTCGCGCCTCATCGCTCAAATCGAGCTGCTGGTAGACCTTCCTTCGTGCCCGACGCTCACGTCAGATTGCCTAATGTCGCGTCTGTTCCATTGACTTAACAAATCACGTTCGGTGTGAAAACACCTTTACAGCCCCTCATATCAACCAAACAGTACCGGTGCAACAAAAATGCTACTTTTTGATGCCAGTTTATACGAAGAAAACAACGACATACATAGATCTGGTCGTCTACAAGTGAATCTATCAAAATGGAGCTTGTGGCTTGCCGTAGAAGCATCTTAAGTCACACCTACAAGCTTTTTTAACAGCATTTTTTTTGACTGCTCCTGGTTCACAGTGATTTAAATAATCAGAAATCCAATTTAAAGTTTATTTTCCCTTATATATGTCCTCCATCATGAGAAAACTGCTTCAAGAACATGCTAAAAACACCAAAAACATTTTTTTTTTATCAGAGTGGGCCTTTAAGTCCCAACAGCCAATGTAGTTTTTTTGCCATCTTTTGGCTGATCTCGCCTACACTCCTCCTCCACTTATCCTTGAAGCTGTTGTCTCGGTCTGCAGTCTTTTTCCCTCTTGCAGCACGCAGATGGAGGTGCAGGCGCTCACACCAGTGCGCTTTTTGGAATGATAGTGCAAAAACTCTAATGCGGTGAAGTCACCTCAGCCGCGCAGCAACAGGGTGGGTCCAAAAGTTAACAGGGGCAGATGACAGGTGGCAATGTGCGCTGCGAGTTTGTTTGCTCCAGCGCTGTGATCCAGGAGGACTGTAAGCATTTTAAAGCAGATAACTGGGTGTTCCACCGCTCAAGATGACAAACACACACCCAAGCACACACATAGAAAAAAGCCTGTGGTAATTGAATAACTGAATGAAGGACTTTAGAGGGTTTATCATATCAAGAGCCAACCCTTAACTTGGTAGGAGGAAGGACACAACATCCAGACAAATCCAGAGAGGCCTAAGACAATTTGGAAAAATGGCCTGATGGTCTCTTAATCCCAGAGATCCAGTTAGTAGCTGTCAAAACCAGGGAAAGGCCTAGATTTTACAGCTGTGAGCGACAAGACATTTTAATGTAAGTGGAGCTGCAAAGTTAAAGTAACTTTAGAAGGTTTTTATTTTTTAAGTAAAATGTGAAACATGGGATCAATTAGCAAAAGCTCTGTAATGTTTTACGTCTAAAAGTATTAGTTTTTATCAAATTAATTTTTTGAGCTGAGTAAGCCACCAACTCAACATTTGAATTTGATAAATATTAATAATTTTAAGTAAATTACAGAACTTTCGTTAATTTATCCAAAATTTCACTTTTTTCAGGGTAAGAAAATTTCCTGCTTTGTCACCTGATTTTAACAAAAGAAAGTGTGGAAACAATAAGTATCCTGCATTATGTTGAAGTATGGAAATAGCGGCTCAGTTGGTAGGGCGCGCAGGAATCCACGGATCCTCACACCTGTGCCTGTCCCCAGCCCGGATAAAATAACATGTTTGTTCCGGAAATACCCCTGTAAAGTTTAGAAATCCCGGGATCCTTTCAGTCATTTCAGGATGTTGCTCCCTCTTTTATTATTATTAAAGACAATGGACATAACTGACCAGTTGGATGCGCGCGCCCAGGCGCCAAAGACGAGCAAGAAGAGATGCTTTCAGCTGAAGGGAGAGCACTTTTCAACCCACGGATCAGATGATGATCATCTGCATTTCAACACTTGGAGATAAAAGCCCAACACTACAACCGCTCTCTGCCGTTTCTGTCAGCTTGACGCAGCAGAAATTTCCAGCTGGAGAAACCCCCCTTTTAGGGGGTTAATCGAGGGGAGAAGGGGGAGGGCTTGAAGCCTCGTCTAGATTTGCCCCTCCAGGCACCACCATGCGTGCGTGACAATCCCCTTCCTCACCACCAAAACCACCTCACTCATTGTGGCTCCAAAACTTTGAGAGCCTCCGAGAATCCACATGGACGCGCCGATGTGACTGAGCGTGCGCTCTGACCGGCTGCCAGCTGATCGTAAAACGTGAATCGAACTGGTTCGGATCCGCGTCAGAATGCGCCCGTGCAGGCGCGGAGGGGATGACAGCCCCTCCAGGTCTCCACGCGCGCGCAGCGGGCAGCTGGCTGTCACGAGCGGCGCAGGTAGGCGTACTTCATCCGCCGCCTGCTCACTCAGCCGAGCGCGTCGCTGTCACAACACGCTCCGGCTCCCGGTGGACGTGATGGCAGAGGACGTGGATGAGGGAGCGGAACAACAGTTGGTGGTGTCGCCAACCTGTGCGCCCTCCAACTACTAACACCGGCGACGGCGGCGCGAGGCAGGAAACTAATTGTTGAGCAGCTGCGGGAGCCCCGCGATCCGGGGAGGGGGTCGGACGTACCTGTTACCCCATGGGGTCTGGCGCGGACGCGGTGACGCTCCGTCGGTGTCCAAATGTGATGTGACAGCCTGGGAGAAGAAAGGAGGGGGGTGTCCAGACCACTGGGTGCTGTCCCTCCTCTCCTCTGCGCGCGCGCTCTCCCTACACTGTTATTCCCCGATTCATCCAACTCTCCGCTCCTCTTCCTCCACCAGCCCCGTTTTCTCCTTCCCTCCCCTGCTTTTCCGTGTCTTGGTATCAGGAGCCTCCCCCTCCTC
>NC_050518.1:11772162-11793398 GCF_002922805.2 Oryzias melastigma | reverse complement strand
CGTGCGTAATCAATATCATCCAGAACTCATATCAGACATTTAGTTATTATATTAACAACAACAACATAATAAAACAAGTCATAAAAACAACATCAGCAATAATATTTTTATCATTGGTGACTTTTTAAAAACACTTGGGAGCATAAATGTCAAATAAAACTCACGTACTTTAAAGTAAAGAGGGTCCGTTGCCATAGATCTCAGTCAGTGTAACTCACCCCCCCTGGTGGCAACAGTAGGGAAATACAATCACATAAAAAAGTCAATTTGATGTCTTAAAAAAAGCCTGGGAAACACCTATGAAAGCCAACTGATGTGCAAGCAGGTTTTCCCACTAGATTCTTGGGTAATTCCACTTAAGTCTGACCTTTTCAAAACAAACTGGATTTTTTGTAACCTTTAACACTTGGCATACAAGAGAGTTTTGCTCGACTTTACTTGTACTTTTTGCTAATAAAGATGACTTCTGACATGGCTGATAAGAGTCTTCAGATGTATTCAGATTGGACACCTTTCTGATAATCCAGAACAAGTTTTCAGTCTGAATACACACTCAAGTGGCAACAGTCTCGCCCACAATTCTGAAGCAACTCCTGCCGCTCTGCAGAAACTATGTCGACACATGTTTTTTTAGTTTTGGAATAAAAACAGCATAATCATAACTTAAAAAAAACACTAGAAACACTTTTAAATAGATTAAAAAATGACTTTAAAGTAAAAATAATCCTAAAACTACATCTAAAGTTTAGCAAACAGCAGCAAAACTTCACAGAAAGACTATGTCTATGTGTTATTATGAGAGTCAGATTTACCACAGAAGCATATTTAGATGTTTTGGTTGATAGAAAGAAGAATAATACAGATTGTAATTGTTTACCGCCGTTGGATTCAGCAGATTTCAGCTTTAGAGTCGGTGTGCAACAATTCAAATGGGCCCTCGTTGATGGATAACAGGTCAACGACACATCAGAAGCCCATTTGTACGGATCACTTAGCACCAGCATCTCACTGCGATGCATCATTCAGGAGCCGCAGCTTTCTCAGGTGTTCTCTGAGGTTATAATTTTACACATGTCACTGTTACACCACACTAAATTCATGAAAGACCAGGCAGCAGCAGCTGCTGCAGAAAAAAGAAGCTCAGCCTCAACATGATGAGGTGCTTCCAATTCAAGGATTTACAGTCAGTTTGGGGTGAAAATTGTAATTATAACCCCAACATTTTTCTTTGATCGAATCTGTTTAAATCAATTCTGAGAAAAGTTGTGTAATGCTGTTAAGATTTTTCTTGAACCCAAATATTTTTGATAACAGATTATAAATCTATGAAGATGCAGAACGCAAACACAATGTTGACTATTAAAATTTTGACTATTTCGTATTTAATTTGAGTTGCTCTAAATAAGGAAAAGTGCTATAAAAATAAAGATGAATTTGAATTAGAGCTGGCCAAAAGTTTTCAATGTGTTAAAAATCGACTTTTTTTAAATTTAATATTTGTAAAAACTTATGGATTAAAAAAAATGTTTCAGCTAATTCTTGGAAAAACAAGAAAAACAAAATCAAGCATCTCTAACTGGATCCACAGAATCAGTTCAATGTTTACTTATCTTTTATATTGTCACGTCCACTATAGATAAACCTGGCTCAGTCTAACACTGCTGAGGACAAAGAAGATAAAAGAGAACGAAACAAACCAGCACCACACCAACTAAACCTCAACCAGCTCCTCAGCCTGCTGCTCTACTGCCTGCCTGGTGTGGCCTCCTCCATCCTGAGTGGCCAGCGTGCCAATTAAGACACATTGATCACACCTGCCAGGTGAGCAGAAGGACTGGATGGAAAAGGGTCCAGCAGTAGTAGCATTACTTTACACATACTATATTAAAATATTAGTCATGTTGTCGTACTTTTGAACTTTGTGTAATTATCTAAGAAATGGACAGATAGATAGATTTGGTTTTTCAGAAAAAGGTGTGGAAACGTTGTAGGTTTGAAGAAGTGAAAAACGTTCATTGAGGGTGTCACTTCAAAACGTGTAGCTGCATGTTTGTGTGTGTAGGGGGATGTAGTTTGACACTCCAGGGGGTGGGCAGAGCTGTGCCATCTCCAGGCCGGGTAGTTGGCTGCTGAAGGCTGGATAACGGAGGATGTCGGGCCATGCTGATTGGGCTGTGATGCCCAAATACGGCGTCCTCACTCTCGCAAACACACTTCATCTCTCTGAGCTGCTTTTGCAAACACAATCCCTGCCGGAAACAAGCTGCTTTTGCTCTCTCTCACCGGCCTTCCAATCCGCCTGAACGACGAGCATGACCCGGGCCAGACCCGCTCCTCAACACCACGGTCATGACTCAATTATGGGCTATTTTATTAGGACACTTGAATAATCAGGAAACTATGGTGGCCCTGAAGTGCAAATCACATTAAAACTCAACACATAAACTCATAATTAAAAATGACATTACATTTTAGAAATCAAAGCAAAATTCCAGGAAGCAAACGACAATCTATAAATATTAAATTATTCTGTTCCGTTATTTAACATTTCACTTTGATTTCAATAAATGAATTTTCTTAACTGAAATGTTTTTCTTTTCACAGAAACCAGGAAAAGGTAGGTACTATGGGACGCATTTGAATAAACATAAACATCAACAATCAGAGTTAATCATCCCATCATCAAAGTCCCATAGTACATTCTTTTTTAGTTTCTTTTTAATATTGATTTTCTTGAAATTACTTATTTTCCAAATTGTTTTTTTTTTTACTTTGTTTCATTTTTTAATTATGCTGTAGTGCATTATTCTTGCTTTGATTCCTTGACATTAATCATTTCTAATCTAATCTAATCTAATCTAATCTAATCTAATCTAATCTAATCTAATCTAATCTAATCTAATCTAATCTAATCTAATCTAATCTAATCTAATCTAATCTAAAGTGTTGTGTTTTTTACATTTTTTTGTTTTGCTTTTTAAATTGTCATTGTAATCTTTAAAATGTTTTGAGTGAATTATTGGTGAGTTTTGGACTTCTGGGCCTCCGTAGGAAACACACCTTCAAAACATGCAAAGTGGGACTTTAGAAGCACCGGCTGGTGTTTGTAAGATAATGAAAGTGTGCTTCAAATTTTTGACTGTAGAGTCATCTGGAGTTTAAAGACAGTCAAAATGGATTTTAACTTTTCTTAGCTGAACTCAAAGTTGTTTGTCAGTTGAATCAAATTTTAAACAACCCAACATCTCTCTAAATGTCTTTACCTCCCTAAAAGCATAATTCCTTGAACTTGTTTTAAATGATGATCACTTCTACTTTTTTAGATTACACATGAAAATGTCTTGAAAAAAGAGATTTTAGTAATAAAAAAGAGAATATGTGTTTTCCTGATGAACAAAGTAAGAGAGTAATCTGTGGATGACCTTGAATGATTATTAACCCATCTGATTTTAAAAAGAAAAAACCTTCTTACAATGCCGCAGCTCAACATGTACATTTAATGTTCCATTTAAAGATGATTACATTCCTTGTGATTCATCTTAGTATTTGTGCAACATTGTCAACTGACAGAAAATTCATTTAAACCTGAAGCACAAATATTTTTGTTTTACACTCAATAAAAAAAATGTTTTTGTATTTTCTTGGTGAATAATAGCACGCACGGATATTAACTTACAAAACTTCCATCCACAAACTTTTTAATTATTAGCTCAGAAATGAATTGGAAACCAAAGAAACATAAATATTTATGAATCCCACACAAGTCATAGCTGTTAAACCAAACTGCAAAAACAAAGTTGGTTCAAAACAGCTGCAAAATCCACACATATGTTTAAACTGGTGTATTTATTTAAGAGATTTAGTCTCAAACTCTAGCTTAAGTAAAACAGCCTGTTTTTGTTTATATCTAAAAAAAACCCTCTGGTACATGATTGTAAAATAGCTTTAAATTTTGTAAAGATAAAATGTATTTTTTACCAAATTTAACAGTTGGAGTGTAAGAGGCTGACCCATGTCACACATGGCACTTTTTTGATCAATATAATTATTATGTGGTTTTCAGGTGAGTTTTCAGGTGCCTGAGCATGTTGGCCAGTCCATGGCAGATTATAAAAGAGAAAAAAATGACTATTAAAACCTCTTCCTGGTTAACCTCCACTCTGCTTGATGCTACATTTTCTATAGTGATCTGGGCCCATATCAGAGGAAACAAAGCATTCACACCCATCATTACACACATAATTAACCATGCTACAAAGGAATTGGCAATCATTTCTTGACAATCTTGTTTGGTAATTGGAGGGAAAGCTAATCCCTTCTGCGGTAAAGAATCATGACAATGGCCAACCCTGGCAATGCCAGACCCTTACTGAGTCTGACTTATGGTGGCTGTGAAAACCGAGCTCCTGCCCTCTTCATACTGGGATTGAGTGCCCCCCCTCTCACAGCGGGCCATATATCCCTATCCCATAGCACCTCCCCAAAAGAAATCCCCTCAGTCAGATTCAATGAGTCGACGTGGTAACATTCTTTCAGGAACTGGCAATGAAGGACCCAAACTAAAGAAGGCCAGGCTTGATACTTAAAGATCCACTCCGATGAAGATTGAGTTTGTAACATGTTCTTGTAGCATCTTTCTCATGATGGAGGACAAATACAGAGAAAAAATAGGAGCAGAAGAAACGCTCCCATCTTGTAGATGACTAGATCTATGTATGTTTTAGTTTCCTAGTCAAAGCTGGCATCTCCATAGCTCCAATATTGGTAACCATTTGTGTTTCACCAGATATCTTAAGTTGACGTCTGTTCTCCTGGATAAACATGTAATATTTTAATAGAGATGTTAAGAAACAGTTAAATGAAGATTTTAACCAGTTCAAGTCTAAGATGTTCTGAAAACACATTTTATTTTGTGGTATCATTGAATCTACTAGCTAAAGTCAAATATGATCACCTCTAACACCTGAGTGTCATCAGTGACATTTAAACACAAAATCTTTAACATACTGTAACTTTTTAACCATTGACACAATCTACTATTGATTGTGTTAACAGTTGAAAAGTTACAGTATATCAAAGAACATAAACACTGGAGCTCAAGTGTTAAAGGGTTAAAGACCTTTTATTATAGCTCTCGGTGTCACTAGACAAGCAACAGAGATTTTTATGTCAAGCTGATGTGCTCACATTTGATGTCATTTTGACCTCTGAAACTCTGAAATCTAAAAGAGATACTGACATGTTTTTGAAATCGGACTATTGAGAGGTAATAATCTGGTACATCCGGCTACTTTTTTGTTCACTGGAAATGGCAGGTATGATTTTACTATTCTCTGCTTCCTTCGCTTTACTTTAAAATTCAAAAAAACACAACTAAGCAAGTTTGCTTTACTTGAAAAAGTCTACTTAGACTCAAAAAAGGAGAACAACTAGGTCTTTAAATGATGATTGTGTGTTAAATGCATTGATTACCTGAAGGCTGTAAAAATTGTACAACTTTTTAAAGTCAAACCCTATGATCACTCCCAATTCCTACAAATACAAAGACACATTGTCATTGATCATACAGTGAGGCAAAAAAGTATTTAGTCAGCCACCAATTGTGCAAGTCCTACCACTTAAAAATATGATAGAGGCCTGTAATTTTCATCATAGGTATATCTGAACTATAAGAGACAAAATGAGAAAAACTTAAAAAAAAAAAATCAAATTTTCTGATTTTTGAAGAATTTATTTATAAAAAAATTATGGTGGAAAACAAGTATTTTGTCACCTACATACAAGCAAGATTTCTCACAGACCTGTAACAGGATCCTCTGTCCTCCACTCGTTACCTGGATTAATGACACCTGTTTGAACTCGTTATCTATATAAAAGACACCTGTCCACAACCTCAAACAGTCACACTCCAAACTCCACTATGACCAAGACCAAAGAGCTGTCTAAGGACACCAGAAACAAAATTGCTTACATGCACCAGGCTGGGAAGACTGAATCTGCTCTAGGTAACCAACTTGGTGTGAAGAAATCAACTGTCAGCAAATCTCTCCTAAAAAAAGAGAGTCTAGTCCAGGGGTAGGCAACCCCGGGCCTCGAGTGCCACCTTCCAGCATGTTTTCCAACATACCCTGCTCTGGCATGTTCTTATTGGCTGGACACACCCGAACCAGGTAATCAGTCTTGAGCAGAGATTCATGACTGATTACCTGGTTCTCAGCTGCATTTGACTCGAATGCATTCAAAAGTTTACATCTGCACTGTTTATGTTTGCTTGTTTTAAATTCAATTCTTTTTACTTTCTTTTAATTTTAATTTAAAGGTCACACCTTTAATATTTGTTTTGATTGTTTCTTTTTAATGTTTTTTGTAAAGCACTTTGAATTGTCTCTGTACATGCAATGTGCTTTACATATAAACTTGTTTATCCTTGTGGGAGCAATTATTAGGAAATGGAAGACAAACAAGACCCCTGATAATCTCCCTCGATGTGGGGCTCCCTGCAAGATCTCAGAATAGTGAGCGATAGTCCCAGAACCACACGAATGGACCTGAATGACCTGCAGAGAAGAAACATCATGTTTTGGGACTGTTTTTCAGGAAAGGGACCAGGACGACTGATCCGTGTAAAGTAAAGAATGAATGGGGCCATGTATCGCCAGATTCTGAGTGAAAACCTCCTTCCATCAGCAAGAGCACTGAAGATGAAACATGTCTGGGTCTTTTAGCATGACAACGATCACAAACACACTGCCAGGTAATGAAGGAGTGACTTCGTAAGAAGCATTTCAAGATCCTGGAGTGGCCTAGCCAGACTACAGATCTCAACCCCAAAGAAAATCTTTGAAGGGAGTTGAAAGTCTGTGTTGCCCCAAAACATCTCTGCTCTAGAGGAGATCTGCATGGAGGAATGGACTAAAATACCAGCAACAGTTTGTGAAATTCTTGTGAAGATTTATAGAAAACCTTTGACTGCCGTCATTGCCAACATAGAGTATATATCAAAGTATTGAGATGAACTTTTGTTATTGACCAAATACTTATTTTCCACCATCATTTACAAATAAGTTCTTTATAAATCAGACATTTTTTTTTCCTCATTTGTCTAATAGTTGAGGTATACCCATGATGAAAATGGGAGGCCTCTCTCCTCGTTTTAAGTGGGAGAACTTGCACAGTTGGTGGCTGACTAAATACTTTGTTTGCCCCAATGTATTCTATCACAAATTTTATAAACATGTATGTAAACAAATGTCATAAAAATAGCGGAAAGACATTTTTTACTGCCTCATCCATTACCCTTCACTATCACTTTACCAAGGAGAACAGCTGTGTGCTGCTTGTGCCGTCTTAGCGCTGCTTGTATAGACGGCAGAGCCTCCGGCTGAAAGAGCACTATCTCTACCAGGTGCAGGCAGCGGATGGGGGACGGCTTCACAAAAGAACATTTGGCACAAGGTGTAGGACAACAATATATGTGAAGGTGCAGCTTAGTGATACTCCAATCATTATTGAGAAATGGCACCGCTTCTATGAAGAGTCAACTCTGATAGAGGAAGAGGCACCAGAGAATCCGGGATCCACGGAACCGAACCAGAAGAACTGTGAGGGAAGAAGGGGAAGGAACGAAGTGTTAGGAGAGGAAAAACAGGGGGAAATGAATTTAAAGAATGAACGTGTAGATGAATGAGGTACAATGAAGGATGACACTAGGAAAAGCAGCATGAATCAAGGTTATTGGATTTCAAGGATGTATAATCATCTGGAGGATAGAGAGAATGTGTTTGTGCTTGCTGCCCACACATTTTGTTCCTGTGTGAAGGCGACATGCAGGAGGGGCGGCGGAGACTGGAGCTGTTCACACCACTGCCAGTCCTTGTGTCACCCAAAGGACTTGCTGCTCTCCCTTAAGCTGCAAGCCGTCCTGTCTATTGTACGGATAGAAAGAAAACCATGCCTCCGAATCTGGATGCTGACAGCATGTTTATCACACCTAATACCACGTTGTTCTTTGATGAGAATTACTCCTGACTGACACGACTGCGTCTACTTGCATATGCAAATAAAAGAAAATGCATTTTGTTCAGATAAACCAAAAAAAACAAGATGTGGTTTTATCTCTTTGTAGCCTTACTTTATGCAAATGTAGATCATTACTTTTCATCATATTCTAGCACCCCCATTTTATGATATGTTAAACTGCCTTTTCCACATCTTCTTTTCTTCTACATGTTTGCTTTCTTGATCCTTTCTCCACTTTGCTGGCCCTCCAAATCTCATTTACTCCAATGGTAGAGGCACGAGAAAAAAAATACAGAGAGAGAGGGAAAGGAGGAGGAGAAGGAGCACGAAACGACCTTCTCTTCCCCGAAGCAAGAACATATTCTTATTGTGGAGGTCACCGTCTCAGTTCAGCCCCGCACTCTGAACACTACTCCACTTGTTTTAATGATGCGCGGAGTGCAGGAGGGAGGCAAGGATTGAGATAGGTAAACTAACGTAGTATCAAAAAACAAGAAGGGGGAAGAGAATGAAGACATCAGCATCAAACTATTTTCCTCTTTACCGCCTGTATCCCCCCACACCTCCTTCTTCTCCTTCCTTCCTCCCCCTCTTCAGCGCAGGAAGTGCACCTCTCTTTCCACATCCATCTTGAAAGGTTCTGCTAAGCTGTCTAACCTCTCAGCAATATTATATATTATTGCTTGCCTCAACCCACACTGAAACCTGGGTTGCTATGCTACAATAATATGACCTCTCATCTCCTCTCCTTTGCTACATTTCCTTTCTCGGTGCTTCCTTTCGTTTCAGCAGGGAGGCAGGGGAATGGGTTAACAACAGCATCCCTCGTTGAGTTTCTCCCCATCACGACTCTCTGTCTCTTTAATGACCTCCTCCAGCTCGGCGCTGCTGTTTGATTAGACCCTGCTGACCATGTGGGGTCACGACCCCCATTGCACACAACAGAAAAATTATCTGTGGCCCTTATGGAAGAGCCAGGTTGATCCTCAGGCTTCCATAATATGCAATTTCTTCCTACCTTATCTACCTGATCATTAATTTAAGGGTTAAATTTCCTTACAATGCTCATGGACACCATTGTTGTTGGTCCTCACAAGTATAGAAAGACGAACAGTGGACTGAAAGTGGTTTCCAACAGCTGAAGATGCATTCTTTTATTTCTGGGCAGGTTCATGCTGATGGACAGATACAGATGTGCTCTGCTATTAGCTGTCAGGTCTGAAATCCTCCACCCAAATGATAAGGTACAGTTAACATTCTGCGTTACATCATCCATCTCCAATCCTCGCCTCCTCCTCGTTCAATCCCTCTGCCATACTCCTCTTTCTCTCTTATCTCCGCTAGCCCCGTCTCTTGGGGGTCGTTCATTTTTGTCATAATCACCTCAGAGATTGGGGAACGGTGCCCATGGCAGAGCTGAGCCGAGTGCAGGAGAGGAGGAGGAAGAAACAAGAATGAGGGAGACGGAGAGAGAAAGGGGGTAGGCGAAGTGAAGATGAGCAGTTGAGGACAGTTTTGCAGTGGGTGGGGGTGATGGCTTGTCTGGCTCAGCCCCGGCTAATGTGAGGGGACAGCCTTGGCTTCGCCTAAACCACACTCGCGCCGTCGATGCCAGGCAGAGCGGGGAGGAGAGAATAGAAGGATGAAACGCTCTCCTTTTCAACGTTGCCTTCTCCCGCCTGCACTGACTCCATTCAGAGGCGCGTGGGGCCCCAATGTCACACCCTGTAGGTGTTTAAGCTGCTTACTTACACCGACGAGAGAAAGGAGATGAGGCAATAGAAGACAGTCAGACATGAAGGGAGAAGAAGCTGCAGAGAACTAAGAGAAGGATAAGGGGGAAGAGTTAGAGGAAGACGGGGGCGGAGGTCATGCTTGTAGGAGGTTGTAATCTGTAAGTATCCTAGTTTGAGTGTCTTCGTGGCAGGAGAAGGTTGGTGGGGAACACTGCTCAAGCATAAACGAGTCAAGTTACTTATATATGACAATTCAATGCTCCACTGGTAAAGAGAAAACAGTTCAATAAATAAAAATAAATGAATCATTTTTTTGTCTTTGTGCTACTTTAAATTTTTGAGAAAAAAGAGGTTAAGGTGGACGGCGTGGGAAGTGTCCAGGGACAGTTTCAGGTTGCCTCTTGTCTAGAACTGGTTATCAATAATAATTTTTAAAATCAATTAGATTCGATTCTACAGAGCCTGGATCAATTCCATTTATTTGTTTTTTTTAGATTCTTTCGATCCTCTCAATTCAATTTGATTTAAATCATTTTTGAGTTTACACATTTATACGCATTTGTTTATAAATACATTAATAATCTACTGTATATTTTAAATATATTTATATTAATCTGATAGTTTGTTAATAGCATACACAGTTATATGTTTTCTACAAAAGAGAAACTTTAACAAAAATGTTCATATCATTAACATTGTAAACATTGTTCTGCTTCTCCTGGAGGCCGTTTCAGTTTGGCCACTAGGTGGAGCTCGTGCTACAGCAGTACACTTTTTTCAAGAAGTTTAATAGAATAGAATAGAATAGAATAGAAAATACTTTATTAATCCCTTTGGAAGTCCTCAGGGAAATTCAGGTACCAGCGTCCATACAGTACACAAGGGGAGTAAAATAACAAATGAAAGTAAAACAGAATAACAAAATAAAGTAAAATAGACTGAATATAGCTAAATATGCAAATAGAAAAAGTAATAAATAATGCAGAAAATCAACATTGCACGATACCCTGAATAGGGTAGCAAAGAATGAGCAAAAAACTGTAGTTTAGACAAGCTACTCTAAAAAATATTTATTTAAAATCAACATCTTCATAAATTCATGCCTGAATTTATGAAGATGTTGATTTTGTCAGCAATGCATGTTTATGTTGCCTGAATGTTAGCATTAGCCATCCTATGGGAAATTCCACTAAATGTTAGCATCAAGCTTGCAGAATTTAGCTTGATGTGCTTCATCAATCTCTGGTTTTATGGATCAATTATTATCTATGAAGATTTTATAAACCCAGCCCTAATCGTATACTCTTAATTTTAAGATGTTGTCATCAAAATTTGATTAAGAGCCACAACGGTAAAACATGTTTTTTTTAAACATCCTCTTTTGGCATTTTTCTCATGGAGGAGGACAAAAATAAAGAAAATTAAGCTTAAAATTGCATTTCTAATTATTTCTTTATAAATGTTATTATGAATCAAGAGCAGACAAAAATGCAGTCTGAGAAAAACTTATTTTTGTCATGTAGAAATTGAATAAGTTAAAAAAGGATTTTCACAAAAGTGTTCATGAGCCGCTTTTCTCCTTCAAAATCTGCTGGAATTACGTTGATCGTGTTAACAATTAGACTTTTACATTGGAACTTTAGCTCCGCCAGTGTTTACATTTGACCCATTGACATGAACTGAAATGGACAAAGCAAGGCTGTGACATCAGCTATAGAAACTTACCTTGGGTTCCAACAAAATTAAATCAATTCAGTTGACCAGATGACGTTAGTAAGCAATGATTGGTCCAAGAATCTGTCAATCAAACACTTTAAATCTTTGAGGTACCACATGCTCTTATCAAGGCATCTGATTGGCCAGTTTTAACTTGAATAACTTGCAATAAAGAAACTATATCATGAAAAAATTAGGTGTAGCAAGAACATGTTAAAAAAAAAAGTCTAGAAGAACTCTATAGGATTTTAGCTTTCTGGGACCAGGGTACTTCTGGGGTACTTCCTGTTTGGAGGGGATGATCAGTCCAGTTCTCTCTATGTACTGTCTATGGTTTGACTGAAGTTGGCTTCTACCCTTTAAGCCAGGGGTGTCAAATCCGGCCCGCTAGATGGTTTAATCCAGCCCAGTCATGAAGACAAAAAAAATATACTGATGTTGAAGAAAAAAGAAAGTTTCTACCCCATTCCTGTGGCAAGTTATGGTTCTGTAAAGAAATGACTGCAATGCACAATTCTGCCACCGGGGTGAGCAAAGGAAAAACAGCCAACGCAGGATTTTGTTTTTTGACATTTCTTTGTTTTTTGCCCACTTGAATGACATTTTGAAATATGTTGTTACACAGGATTTGAATCCTGATATTGACGACCTGTTGAAGGCCAAACGATGCCGAGATTCAGGAGAGTCAGGAAGCTCACCATTTCACCTATTAGGGAAACACTATGACATGTCAAAGGTCACAGAAAACCAGCTGGAGAAAAATGTCTCTCCTCAACAAAGGTGTTCAACGCTGTAGTCCTTCTTTTGTTTTTTGTATCCCCGCAAGCTGCTCCCACTGTTTGTACTTGTGTTTCTGTCCTCTCAGCAGCCAGCTTGTTGATGCATGCTGGGTAGGTTCTCAGACACCCCTTCCTCAGGTCACCGCTTTGTTTGTCCTCTTTTCCTCCCTCCTTCCTCACTGCCTCTCCTCCTCGCCTGAGCGGTTCCTCTAATTTGGTATCTAATTTTTTTTTCTGTACCTCATCTCGTCTCCCTTCAGTAATGTGGAAGTAAAGCGCGGACCCTCCCATGGGCTGAGTTTGTATTTGCTCTGAGTATGTGTAATAATGAGCGTGTGTGCATGTGTGCACGTGTGTGCGAGCGAGCCTTTGCATGTAAATCCCCTAAAGTACCCGAGGTTTTTAGTTGTGCGGGTCCTCTTCAAAATGATGATTTAACACCGGAGGCCTTTGGGAAAACAAGTCCTACATAAGAATCACCAGTCAAATGGTAACAAAGAAGCAAAAAAGGGATTTTTTTCATGAGAACAAAACACAAATACAGTGTGACCACCAGTTAACAAACTTCAGTCTTAATTTAACCTTTCTTAAACTGGACCTCTCTTATAGGTGAGGATGAGTTGGAACCTGAACAGCCAGAAAAAGTAAACATCAAGACCCAGACATAATCATTAAAGCTTTATTCAGTTGTTTCGTGATCCTGTTTGTGCACTGGCCATCTTCCAACTGAAATAGAGGTGGTTTGATCCCCTCCACCTTTCATTTAGTAAAAAAATTCCAAACCTTGTCAAGCGCTTCAACCTGTGGGCTCGTGTGTATGTGATTACAGAGGTGTGTGTGGGTGTGCGCATAATTAACAAATGTGTGGGAATGAGGAAAAAAAATACATAAAATTCTTTGTAGAACCAACAAGACAAAGTTCAAAGGCAACATATTAGCATGAATCATTGCATTTTCAATGTATTTTAAGCCTTTTTGGCTCCCAAGCTGAGGAGTTAAAGGTAAAAGGGAAAACCTTTGAAATCCTCACCATTTGTTCAATGCTGTTATTGTATGACTGCATAGACATGGAGGCGAAGCTTACTGTTAATGGAGACATTTAGGAAGGCAGCAGACACACACAAATACACTGATCAAAAAGGTTTAAGCAATGAAGTACAGTGAGGGGCCGAGGGAATAGAGAAAGAGGATGTGAGTGGAGCTGAATACAAACCCTAATCAATATGCTATATAGGAAGAGCTTGAGCCAGCGATGGAGCACAGACAGGAGAGCAGGAAAGTGGGTCAAACTGTGGAGAGCCCTTAATTCGGAGGACAAAAAAAAAGGAGAAAAAGATGGACGCAGCATTGGGGTCAACTGAGAGACGAAAGAACACAGATGAAGGAGGAGAAAACCTCTGACCTCTACCCATCCTTCAGCCTGCAGGACCTGAGCAGCTCAGGCCAGGGCAGGGGTGAGGCCTTTTGGGAGGTTTGGAAAGGGAGGAAGTGATATTGATGGGCCGGAAAGATTAGGGGAAGGGGGATGGGGTGCTGAAGAGGTGGAGGTGGAGAGAAGCATTAAAGGACAGTAAAAAGTCCTTTTTTGTCTTTTTAAAATAAAGTGCATTGAACTTTTACAAGCAAATATTAGGCGATTCATTTTAACAACAATTTGATTTACATCACAATTTGTGGTTGCTGATATGATTCATAATCGATGTTTAGTTCATTTTGAATGATCAGATTCACTGACTATGATTAATCCAGAACACCTTTAGCCAAAAATTTGAAAATCTGAACAGTGCAGGTGAAGTGTTCCAGATTCCTTGTATTTCTTACAAGATAATCAAGTGTAAATTAATTATATGTACAAGCAAGAATTATTGGCAAATCCATTCACATCTTAGTTTTAAAATGTTGTTGTTTTTCCACATCAAAATAATACAAACTAAACATTACATCACACTTTATGATCACACGTCTTTTGCTAAATTTAAAGTGTTTACTTGCATTGGAGTGCAATGATATTTGTTTATAATTTGCTGCCATTACTTGTATGTTGTTTGCTGTTATAATGTTTTTATGTTAATTGTAAAATAAACCCACCATGCTTCAATCCAAACGATATTTTCCACTATCAATATAATCAATTTATTTCAATGGTGATGCGCAGCTTGGATGACAAATTGATCTAATTGCATTGCAGGAGTAGAAATTGATTCACTGAATAATCATTACATCCCGATTAAATTCAATTAAGTTGATAAAACTACAGTTTATTTTTTGCGTTCTTTGTTTTTTTCTATTTTCTGCCAGTCTGTAAGAAGGCTTCAGTTATTGTCATTCAGTTATTTGTCAATAACACTTTTTAGTTAAAAGATCTGTCAAAGTGAAGGCCCAGATCTGGCCTACGTTATTAATGTTATTAATGGCCCGATGTTGTCTTGGACTTATTACTAACTTGTATTTTTTTGACAAAATATATTTTCACATAGGAAAATACTAAAACGTTATTGAAGGTTTAAGTTGATTTATTCTAGAATAAAATTTGCCTTTTTATTTTTCATACAATAAAAAGTTGCATTTTAAAATGTTAAAATGTTAGTTTCAGTGTGTTCAATAAATTTTTATCTTGTTCGTCCCGCGACCTAAGGGGAGTTTTGGATTTTTGCCCCCTGTGTGATTGAGTTTGACACCCCTGACTTTAAAGAAAAGAGACAGCAATTCTTGGATGTATCCATTAGGATCCTATAAATTCAAAATCAACATAGTTTATGTCATATGTATTTTATATTTGTTCAAAAGTGAAAAAACACTAACAAATTCCTGTATCTTTCTGTTTTTTATAAAGTAAGCACATTTCATAAAAATGTGGCATATGTTAAAGACAAACCAGAATATTAATTCTGCATTGAAAATAAGCTTTGTTTAACTTCAGATGCATTTGATTGCAGTGTTTATTTGATTATACATGCAGGTTATTTCACTGCAAAAATATTATTTGCACAAATAACCCACTCTGAGACTAAAACTGTATAAATGTGGTAAATCTAGATTCAGAATTTGTATAACAAAGTGCTCAATAAACTTAAACTTTTCCACAAAAAAACAGAATTATGTCTAAAAAAATGTACAATTGATTTAAATATTCAAAAATTAAATTGTTTTTTATCCCCACCGATTATTTAATGCGCCTTGAACTCTGTGCACGATGATATTTAACTGACAACCTTTAAGCTTCGGGATTTTGGGTTATGCCTCCAGCAGTTCGCCTCAAGCGGAGATGAGAAACAAACTACAGATGTCTGCAGAGCCATTCCTTCTTTTCTTTATCATGTAGACGTTCATCTTATTTCAAGAGGCAGAGCTTCAGGCGGCTTTCGAGACTTTTCTGTGCAGCACCCCTGCAGCTAAAAAAATACTTCATACAATTTACACTTGTGCAACAGCACCTGCCAACAGCTGTAAATAAACCCATTTCAGTAAAGCTCTTCAGTTCTGGCAGCTGTTATACACTTGGATATATTTGATAAGTGTGAATTCAGGTTTATTGCATTTCATTTACAACTAAAGTGTAATACAATATTTATCCAGTAATGATTGCACTTGCATTACATGCATAAAAAGTGAAATGTGAAAGCAAAACTCCAAGAGACAGAAATTGTAATGTAAAAACGGGATATTTATTTAAAAAATTCAAAGAAAATGCGAGACACATGTATTAGATTGTCACCTATACATGTAGCCGTAGTACACATTTAGGCTTATGTTAACATCATCAAATTTTCATTCACAAGAAAAATGTTAATTTCACAGAATGACTAAGTTCTGCAGAGTCAATGTGCAATTATAAGGCAATGAATAGTTAAAGTGATGCAATAAAGGGAGAAAAGACCTGATAGTACAACAGAAGCTTTGATTTTTTTTTACACAGTGTATGCAACAGGAACCAAATGTCTTTCAAAGAAATACCTCTGCAGCCTGCATTTAAAACAGGTATCTCTAATGGCCTCAATTAAAAAAAAAGCACCACTTTAAAGTAATTATGCAATGCAGTTCCCTCACAGTCTATGTCATTATACAGATTCCTGTTGTGATCTGTGCGTTTTTAATCATTTTTAGAAGAGCTGTTTTTGACTCTAAAAAGGAAAAGATTCTGATGATCAAAATGCATCTCTAATAATCCAAAGTTGTTTTATGTTTCTGCAATTAAATGACACTGTAGACAGCTTGTAGGATCTCCAACATGTCAAAATATCACTCTGATGTGTAAAAACTTTCCTTCAGTGGGAAAGAAAGAATTCAGTAGGTCAGATGTTTTAAGTTACACCATCTCATATTGAGTCAAGTAGAAATAACCACAGTTAGTTTTAGCACAATCTATAGTTGAGGATTTTGTGCTGCCACCTGCTGTTTTTTTTCTTTTTTACCACAACAACACATAAGTATGAAGTGTACATCAATCCCAGTGTGTGTCTGTATCATAAAATAATAACTGGAGAATAAGTAAGTTAATAGAAAGGTGGAACTCTGCAAGAAAAGGCAACACAACGATCGGATGGTTGCACCAACTGAATGTTGCCTGTTCTCTTTGACGTTAGGCTCTAACACCTTCAACTAGAATGCACCACAAAGCAGAACCGAGAATTCTGGTAAACAGACTACTTCCTTTCTGTTAAGGCTGTGTGGAGTGCAAGCGGTCATGAGAGTCATACCAATCACTGGGAAAAATTCTTTCTAAACCCATGATGCACCGTATCCATGATGATGACCCCTGCAGACGAAATCTTTTTTTTTTTTTTTAGGTAATTTTTTAGTTGTAATTTAATCTTTTATTGTGCCACAATGTCATGAATTTAAATGAAAATACTTCAAAATGAGGCTTTTTACAGCACTCAGGTTAAAAAATCGATTAATTACATAAATTAATTACAGGCCACAATTAATTAATTGCACAAAAAATTAATTGTATGACAGCACTATTCATTCTTATTAATCATTATGCTCATACTCATTAGCATGATCAAAAAATTCCCTTAAAAGTCATTGTGTACAACTTGGTTCATGTTTATTCCCTGTAGTGCACTATCATTCCACAGGGGGCAGTAGAAGGATTTTTCCTACTTATTTCAAAATGGCTGCTTCCATAAAATCTCAAGAACACTTTTGGCAGGAAAAGGTTTTGCTAATTGTTAAAAAATGTATGGCGAAAGTAACTCATCTATTGTTATCCATTATTAAAGGACTACTTGCTTCATTGAACAAATTCTTTATATTATAATACAGTTGCACCATGTTAAAAATGTGGGGATCACATTTAAAACAGTGTGTAACTAAGGCTCTTTTTCCCTGAAAACTCATGTCATTATTTTGCTTCTTAAACTTATATTGTCGTCAGCAAAACTCATCTTACTAGAAAAATGATATTACTTTTTTTGTAGATTTTATAAAAATGGTTTAAAAAAAATCTTAATTAAAAAAATAAAAAATTCTGTCAGTTGTTTAATATTTGGGGCTTTACAGGATTAAAACAACAAAAAATATGCTTTCACATATTACTAAAGACACACTGGGAAGTGGGTGTAGCAAAAGCAGCTCGCAGTTTGTTGGACATTTAAGCGATGCAACAGGAAATTGTTTGATTCAGAGAGAAATGAAGATCTCTAATTGAGATGTTATCGTTAATGAAACAGACTTTGAATGGAAACAGAAAGAAGATGCGTCCTCAAAGAACCAAGTCACCATGAACATAACTGAGAACTGGGGATTTCTCTGTTGACGACTCTCCTAAAAGAGGGAGCACAAAGACAAGAGAGGTATGGATATGATTAGTATGCTGACGTGATCGTTATGCTAATGTGTACTACTTTTAAAGAAGCACTGTAGAACACTAGTGTAAAAAAAATAGGAGAATGTTGCTAACTTGGAATATCAGTCACTCCTGAAAAATTCGACCTGGGACAGAAAGGTCATAGGGTCAAGATGGGTGTTTAAAGTGATGAACAGGTGAAGGGATACAAGTGTAGACTTGTTGCTAAAGCTGACTCAGTAGTTGTATGTTATGACTTCAATGAAGCATTTTTACCAATGGAGCAATTCAGATCAATCAATAAAATCTTTTTCCACACAGAACAATCTCCGTGTACACCAGATGGATGTCATCAGGACCAAGAAATCTTTATGGACCAACCAGAGGAATATTTCAAACCATATAAAGTGGAAAAAATCCAATTATGGATTGTAACAGTCAAATATTTTAGTGTTTGTTAGATATTCACAGGATAAACTTGCTGTTAATGTGGATGGCCAAGTCTTGATCAACTGAAAGCATGATCAAGCTAAAAATGACTCAAGAATCAACGTAGAACTCTTACTTTGCTGTTCAAGAAGGTAAAGAACGGTCTCCCTTTTCACAAAAAGGCAGAATGTTGAAGCAATCCTCTGGAAATATTAGATGGATGATACAAATTCTCTTACAACTCCTGCCGGTGCCAATGTCAAGTTGATTAAGTATGATGGGGTTCTGAGAACTCAAGTACCTATCAGTCCATGGTAAAATGTTTGCTGAGGTTCATTAATCACACCACCAGACATACCCTGAGAAGTATTCACAGTCCTGCGTCAAAGGTCAGTGCAAATTCAAACACCACACATCTGACTGCTGTGAATATTTTTCTCAAGTATAAAATATCAGAACCTAGAAATTTGGTTGACTCCCACGATGGTGATGGGGCTGGAGATCAGGAATACCTACGCCCAATACTGGCAACGTTTTCTTACTGATCAGAGGAGTAGCAAGCTGGCTCAGCAGAAAAACAGGCTACAGTTGCACTTTCATCTGCTGAAGTGGAATACAATGTTGAACTTTTTCCACCAGCTCTAGAAGGCAGCTTGCTGATAAGACCAGTGATTGGTTTTGGAATGGAGGCAACACCTAAAGTGATACTGGAGAACAAGTAAGAAGCCATTGCAATCGCAAAGAATCCAGTGATCCCTTTGAAAACAAAACTCAGAGACATTTGCTATTATTACATCTGGGAATGTGTGCAGAATGATCAAATAAAACTCCAATTATATCTAAAAGATTGCACAAAGACAGATGTCTTCTTTGAGTCACCAACAAGACGTGTTTATTAACTAAAGACGAGAAACTGAAGAGTGTCAAAAAAGGAATTCAATGTCCTTTCTCTACTGTCTATGTCTAGACCATAGACATAGACTTAGAACATGAGAAGTGAACACATAAACATATTTTTGGCACACATGGAAAGCAAACTGGATTTATCCCAATGTGAATATTTTGTTAGGAAAATTGGTGACTTGGAAAATAATCACCCAATTTTATCAAGTTAAAAGCTTATCTTGACATGATTTGTAATGCAAAGCATGATTTTTGGTACTATATTATAGAGCTTAGACGATTAATGCAACTCTAAAATGAAGTGGTAGTGTTGGGAAAAATGTAATTTGACAATGAGTGTTGAAAATAGACAAAATGCTGCCATCTGTTGTATTTCTCTAGCTCCTGTTCTCTGATGCACAGAATAAAAACCTGACTGTCTGTTCACTGGTGCTTCATGTGGTTTGGTCTGCTTTCACTTTGCAGACTCGAGCAAACCCAAGCACCAGGTAACGTCACATATTTATGACAGCGTTTTGTTAAGATGTGGGTCTCCCATTTTGGTGGTAAATGTATGCTGTACTTCAAAGAAACTTTCAGATGTTACACACAATATAACACCTGATACTTAATATATCTTTTAATAGTATTGTTTTTGCAAATCGGGTTATTACACGCTAGAATAGTCAAGGTAAAATAAGGTCATCTCCCATGTCCGGACTTGAACATTCCTTTATTTTGGTTATGGGAATAAATTCATCTTGATGTGGCAGTGTGTCATGAAAGATATGAAACTGCTTGCAATAGAATTGCATGGTAGGTGTGTCTGTAGATATCTTTACTGTTACAGGTCATGTTTAGTGACCCCGTTTTAACCCTTTAGATTGTTGCAGGTTTATCCTTCACAAGTTGGAATTTGTTTATTTCAAGCAATACAAACCGTAAAATACCTATACCTCTACCTATATCTATACCTATGCCTAGACTTACACCAACACTGATACCTATACCTATAGCAATATCTATACCTATGCCTAGACCTACATCTACAACGATACCTATACCTTTACCAGGGGTCTATAACCTGGGGCTCCAGAGCCACGTGAGGCTATTTTATCTCTTCATAGTGGCTCTTTGGCCAAACATAAAATCAGTCAAGAAGACTGCTGACCCAACCATGTCTGTCAAACCAAAACTTCCTAAAGAAAACAAATAAACAAAGCCCGCAAGCTAAGGTCCAACCCCAAACTAAAATAACAAAACCCAGCAGTATAAGACTGCTGAGGACAAAGACGGGAAAACAAGCAAAAAAAAGAAAAAGAAAATAGCAATTTTTCAAAGTAAGGATTACTTTATTAGCATTTATTTAATTCAGATTAGTTGAATTTATAAATTGATGGCTGAGGTGCACATAGATGATAAACTATGTAAGTTGTCACATCCTTGTTGACCTGACACCAGCTCCAGATTGCACAGATTTTATATGCAAAGCAAAACTTTGGTAAAAAGTTTTTTTCTTTTAAAAAAAGCACATATGATCTTAAACTGCACAACATTGGTTACTGGTATCTGGGCATCACTGAGATCATTCTGTTTGGCACATAACATCCTTTATTTTTGAAAAATAAGTAAAAAAAAAAAGAAATCACATTTTGAGAGATACTAAATTCTTCTCATATTTTTGTTTTTGTCTTTGCCAAAAATTGAGTTACCAGTTATTAATTTTGATTATTAAAAAAAAGAAAGTTATATATGTAAATCCAAATTTCTTAAAGGTTGAAATAAGATTATACAGTTCCCTCTAGGTTTTGATCAGTAGAAAATGAGCCCAAAGGCTCTTTTACTGTTAAAGGTTGCTGACCCCTGACCTCTACCCCTACCTAC
>NC_050518.1:11766318-11770303 GCF_002922805.2 Oryzias melastigma | reverse complement strand
GGTGTGACAGTGTGTCATGAAAGATACGCGCTTGCTTGCAATAGAATTGCATGGTAGGTGTGTCTGTAGATATCTTGACTGTTACAGGTCATGTTTAGTGACCCCGTTTTAACCCTTTAGGTTGTTGCAGGTTTATCCTTCACAAGTTGGAATTTGTTTATTTCAAGCAATACAAACCAAAAAAATACTTATACCAATATCTATACCTATGCCTAGACCTACACCTATACTGATACCTATACCTTTACCAGGGGTCTACAACCTGCGGCTCCAGAGCCACATGTGGCTCTTTTATCTCTCCATTGTGGCTCTTTGGCCAAACATAAAATCAGTCAGGGAGCTGCTGACCTAACGATGTCAGCAGCTCCCTGTTAAAGGCTGTCAAGCCAAAACTACCTAAAGAAAACAAATAAACAAAGCCCCGAAGCTAAGACTACCAAGGTCCAACCCCAAACTAAAATAACAAAACCCAGCAGTATAAGACTGCTGAGGACAAAGACGGGAAAACAAGCAAAAAAAAAGAAAAAGAAAATAACAATTTTTCAAAGTAAGGATTACCTTATTAGTATTTATTTAATTTAGATTACCGGTAGTTAAATTTATAAATTGATGGCTGAGGTGCACATAGATGATAAACTACCGTATTTTCCGGACTATAAGTCGCGCTTTTTTCATAGATTTTCCAAGGGTGCGACTTATACTCAGGAGCGACTTATATGTGATTTTGTTAGACATAAATAGGCTCATATATTTGTTATTTTCCCCACTTAAACCGGTTGCCTTTTGGCGGTTGTTTCCCAATAACAACCACTAGAGGGCACTGTAGGTTTGTGTATCAGTATCTACTGCTGTCAGCTGACAGAAACGCAGAAGAAGAAGTTACGTTCAAAACAAACGTTCCTGATAATCTAATCATTCTCTTCATGGATGTTATGATGTTTTTCTCATTTGCATCAAAACATTATTATTATTGTTTTTATTTTTCTCTCCCTGGGCTAATGCGGGACAACAAGCCATCAAACTGGGTTATAAACAGACGAGGGACCAGCTAAAAACTGTCATTTAGATGCAGCTCCTGCAGGCTAGAAGGTAACGATCGCCGTAAGAAAAAGACAAAAAACTGCTATCCTAAACACAGAATGGAGAGATGATTATAGATGCTTTTGTGGAGTTCTTTAAAATAAATAACTTAACCTCTCAACATCATCCGTATCTTCTGTGTATTTTAAACGAGATAAACAGCCAAAGCCTCCATCATGTAGCGATGAGGCTAAAAACTTCAGACAGCTTCTCCAATGGGAGTGTCTAGTTTATGAACACATTTTTGGACAAGCATTGAGCATTAAATTAGACGCACATCAAAAGATTCAGCAGACTCGAATTTGACGCATGAATCGCGTTTGACGTCAAATGCAACGTTACGTCGGGCTTGTTGAATTTGTTCATAAATGTTGGACTATTCTTTTAAAAGTGCGACTTATACTCCGGAGCGACTTATAGTCCGGAAAATACGGTATGTAGGTTTTTACATCCCTGTTGACCTGAAGAAGCCTTGTTTGCTCAATGCACCTCCAGACTGCACAGATTCTATATGTAAAGCAAAACTTTGGTAAAAAGTTCAATCTTTTATGAGTTAAAAGCACATATTATCTTATGCTGCACAGCATTGGTTACTGACTGCCCACAGCAGCACTAAGATGATTGTGTTTGGCACAGAGCATCCTTTATTTTAAAAACAAGTTAAAAAAAAATCACATTCTGAGAGATACTAAATTCTTTCTATATTTTGTTTTTGTATATGCCAAAAAATAGAGATACCGGTAATTAATTTTGATTATACCATGGTCTGGGTGAATACTCGATTCTGATTGGCTGCTGGGTGTGCATTAAAAACTGATAATGCACAGTAATAACGCACACCTAAAAAAGAAGTTCCGGTCACACAGACCAAACGTTCGATATCACTGCGCAGGCTTCTTTAAAACACATTTTTCCTTCATCGTCTGGACAAAACAAGCAGTAATGGATGAACTTTCTCTCTGAACTGATGCTTTATTCAACTTATTGTAGCGACCAGCATTTATATTCCTCTGCTTTTGTAAGGTAAATTAATATTGACAAATTGGTTATTCTCCTTCTAATAAAACACCACTCGACATGAAAGGTGTAGTCTTCTGTTTCACCACAAGAGGGAGTTTCTCATTTTAGAGCAGCTCAGAAGAACGAACCTGCCGTGAAATGAAACACAGACAGAAGCTGAATATGTTCTAGCTGCTCACTGAAGGATAAACGTCAGAAAAAGAAGAAAAATATCCTAATTTGTCCGGGTCTTTCTTTCAAAACAGCGACACTTTACCGCTGCAGCTGAGGTCTGTAACGGCTTCCGGCTTCATGCCATGTTCCATATCACCGTGACAACAAACCGCATCACGGATGATCAAATAGTCCGCTTTTTTGTGAAAAAATTAGCTAAACCAAAGAAATAACAAGAATAAAGTACTAAATATTGATTAAATGTTTATTTATTTTGTAAAGACCATGGTATAAGCGGGATAATACCCTCCGAAGAGTGCATTATGAGAAATTAACGCACTTCACGGAGGCAACCGTCCTCCGCTTCGCGTCGGACGGTTTAGGCCTCCGCGTCGTGCGTTAATTTCTCATAACGCACACTTCGTCGGGTATTATCCCTTACTTATTAAAAAAAGAAGGTCATGAATGTAAATCCAAATTTCTTAAAGGTTGAAGTAAGATTATACAGCTCCCTCTAGGTTTTGATCAGTAGAAAATGACCCCAAAAGGCTCTTTTACTGTTAAAGGTTGCCGACCCCTGACCTCTACCTCTACCTACACCTATTCCTACACACACATATAAATACTACTGTTCATAAGTTTGGGGTCACTTTGAAATGTTCTTGTTGTTGAAAAAAGAGCCCTATTTTTTTTTTATGAAGATAACTTTGTTGAATCATAAATACTCTCTACATTATTATTGTGGTAAATGATTATACAATGACTATTCTAGCTGCGAATGTCTGTTTTTTGGTGCTACATAGATGACTAGAGGCCCACATCCAGCAACTATGACCACCAGCTTGACCATACGGTACGATCCAGCAAATCCAACTTGTGGGAAGGGCTTCTAGAAGAGTTAAATCTCTCCAAATAACCTCAACAAACTAATAACTAGAACACAAGCCGTAATTGATACAAATGGAGGATTCTTTGACAAAAAACATTGAAGAAAAAAAATATATTTCTGATAAAAATTACTTCAAATCGTGTCAATGTCTTGACGATATTTTCTAATCATTGTACAGCTCATTTGGTAAATAAAAGTGTGACTTCTCAGGAAAAATACTTTTTTTACTCCTGCATTTTTTTCCTGTTGCAACAATTGACTAAACACATCATTTTATCACAGTTTTTTTTTCCAAAAGCAATTGCTACTCATAAAAAAATACAGAAAAAAGCATCAAACTTCAGACCTGAACATTAAAATATTGGTTTAGTGACACACACACAAAATATTATATCACTTAAGATTGGCAGTCTTCTCTTCTATTTTATTACATTTTAGGACATTGGTCAGCGAGGATATCAAAAGGAATTGTTGGTAAATCTGAATTCTTTGTTACACTAGTGTTCTTTGTGTTTTTTATTTATTTAACTTGTCAATTTTTGTTACATTTCTTTTGATTAATATTAATAAATATTGCTGGAGAAAGTAGATTTTATTGCAATAATTCTTCCTATATTGTTTTTCGTGTTCCTCAGTTCTTCTCCTACAACATTAGTGATGGATCTACCTCTTTCTTCCCGTCCTTTTTTTTTCTCCTTTTCCTCGTGTGTCTTTCTTTCCTTCTCACACAAACACACACTCCCTTTCTTCAGCCTCCTCACAGTCCAGATGGCCTAGCTGCCCCCACGCTCACTCCCCCACATAAATTCACTCCTCCCCCTCCTCCCCCCCTACGGGAACAGC
>NC_050518.1:11755454-11766174 GCF_002922805.2 Oryzias melastigma | reverse complement strand
ACGCGGACACAGAAGATCTTGTTCAGAGATTTCTACTTCTGCAGCACAATGGCTAACGGGGGGTGTTGCAACTATAGGTGTGATGCATGACACAGAAACACTTTGACAGTGGTGATCTCAGATTGCTAATTCTTTTTTGCTTTGGTTGTTAAGTTCTTGTCATTAAGGCGTTCCTTTGACGGCAGCCAGAGTTATCAGACTGTAATAATTCAGCCGTTGCTAAGCACAAACGGCATCTAGAAAATGTCTTTTGTGCATTTTCCTCAACAGACATGCAGGTCTTTGTGCTTCTCATGTTCAAGCTTTAAGATGAGTTTAAAGCTACGGGAACAATGGCTTAAACACCAACCGTAGCTTGGAGTAAAAACACCAGATTACTATTGTTGGAGAATGTTTGTCTGGAAAAAGAGGTGGGAAGCCTAATTTTACGAAAATATGCATAAATATGACTGTATATTTTACTTTACCCCGTTTTTGATGTTCTAGTGTTTGGGGGTTAGGCCAGCAGGGGAAGAAGGTGCTGTTAGCAGTTGAAGTGCTCACAGGAACCCATGAGCAAGGAAAGGGGAAGTGAACCACCCCCACACTGTTCCAAGGCCACAGCAGCGCTTTCCTTGAGGTTGGAACTATCTGACCTCAGCCACCATACCTTCAAATGCTCTGACGAATAGACACAGATGCATGCAGAGATAAACTGGTCACTGAAGGGTATAAGTCCACCAGGAGTTCTTAGGTTAGCATTAACCGTTTCGTTCTTACAAAATGTTGAGTTTTAAAATGAGTTTGCACAAGAGGGTTTTTATGCATAGAATGTTTTGTATTTTGATCTTATCTAGCATGCATAAATGTCCTACATACAGTGCAATTGCATAAACCTGGTTATATTCTTTGAACAAGGCATCTCTATTCATTGATAAGTGACGGATACTGCATTTTGCTTAATTATCTGGCATCTTTTAAGTCTTTTTTATTAATGTGTTTAAAAAAATTTGTTGTACTGTTTTAGTAAGTCACAGCAACCTACGGTGGAATAAAAATGCTAAATATGTTCAGCAGTAATTCAGATTTTGATCACATCTAATCCACTAAAAAGAGATTTACAACACTGACTTAGTTAATTAAAATTGAGAGCTTTTGTGCATCTCTTTTAGAGTCAAACCCATGACTGTAGGAGTCGGGACAAAACCGTTAGACTTCAACCACCATGTTCAACATTAGGAGATACGAAAGACGACTTTATATATTCAGTCCATCAAAATGAATATCGTTTGAAAGTGTTTTATTACAAACCAAAGCTTTAATAATGTTTTATGAAAAAAAGAAAAATTCTTCATAGTTCTGTTCCCACAAAAACCTTTATAAAATTTGTATTTATTTTCTTCAACGTAAAATTTATGTAAAAAAACTTTCATTTATGCATTGTTTGAATCAAAAAGCTTAAGAGATTTCATATCAACATCTTAAAAAAAGCTTCACATTTCAGAAAATTTTAAAATAGTTTTTTTTTAATGATCTTCATATCGTCTCGGGAATCAACAAAAATATTTTTGTAACTTGAAAAACATTTTTTTTTGTTTCATTTACAGACGTAAACACTCCAAAGCAGCAAATCCCAGATTTATTTACTCCACTCGATTTCAGATTTGAGAGTTTAAATTATTTATTTAACCCTCTTAGCGCCTGAATTTTTTCCAGCTATGAAAAAAAATCACCTTTGCTATTGCTTTTAAGTAGATGCTACATTTAGGTAATTTTGGAGCTGAAGTGGTTTGTCGCAGATTTACAACAACAGGCATTAAGTAAAGGGTTAAAAGCGAAAACCTTAATCTTTAGATTGACGTTTTTACTTTTAAACCTTACTTTTTTATGTGGCTGTTCAATCACTGTCTTTATATTTCTTTTCTTAAATGAAAAAAAAGATGTAAGGAGTAAACAAAAAGAACGGTCACAAAAAGAAGTATGGTAAATTAAATTATTTTTTGTACTAATTCTTAGGCGGCCGTCTCTAAAAATGGAAATATGGGGTCTAGAGGAATGGTCATGTATAAAAATAAAATCTTGATATCTTTTAAGATAAGTAAGAGGCAGCACAGAGGGAAGTCATACTCTATTCATAATCGATGAGTCTGCATTCAAAATGTTGTATTTTATTGAATAAAAATAATAAAAATACACTAAATTAAAAAATACATATAAAGGAGTATCTACCACAAAACAGAGAAATTATGCTAATTTAAAGCAATATATATTAAAACAATCAGTTAATGTAATAAAAGTAAAAAGAAAAGCTCAAAGCACATTTGTATTCACTATAATATTAATAAAAATAGTAACACATTCTCCAGATGTATTATGATTATTTATCACTAAACCATTTTCTTCTTTAAAGGGTACTTAAATTAAGATATTTACACATAAACCTAATGAGGCCATTCAGGTTAAAAAGCCAGGAACCCACACAAATATGGTGAATGTGACGTTAAAAAAAAATTAAAAAGAATTTTAAAAAAATATATATTTATATATAATTATAAGTATATTTTTTTATTTATGGACTGCAAATAAAATTGTTTTAAAAAAGACAACAAACACATAATTTTCTATATATTCTTCCCCCTTAAGAGCAGAAAATGTGACATTTTTTTGAACTGTGAAATAGGAGTTCTTATTGACCGATGTGTGTGTGTCCACACGATGTTACCTGGGTAACTTGGTTTAATCACTTCACACAGAGCTGCATCTCAATCTGACCTTTAACCCAGATAAAAGAGAGGTCGCTGTGGTCACACCTCGGGTCCATTTTCTTCAAAAAGCATTTTCCTCTCAAAGGACGTTTGTAAAAATCAGTTCTTGCGGGTAACGCGGCACCAGCTCAGATACGTTTAGCCAGAACACAGTTGCCCAGATACAATTACAGCAAGAGGCTCTAAAGACTCACATGCATGCGGAGGTTGGACTAACAAAGACCCAACTGATGCATTGTTTGCTAATTATTGACTCCAGCAAAACCATTTGGGATTTGAAATGAAATCACTGTGCAAAAATCAGAGCGCCGCATTTTCACGACTGGAAAACTCTGTTCACACAGGTAAAAATGTCTACATAAAATGATCGTAAAAATACAAGAAATTTCAAATATTTTCACTTGAGAAGCTACAAATTGAACAATGGATTTTTAAAAAGGAAAAACTTGGTTTTCACATTTGCTTCCCTGAGCTTGTTTTAATTGACTTCCACTATTTTACAGATAAGGACCTATTAGTTGTCACACATCTGAGTGCACGACTTTAGTTCTGTTTATGGTGCAGCCACAGCACCACCCCAACAAGCTGCAATCATCTCAGGGTGGACGCTGCACCACTTGGCCACTGAGCATGAATTATCTTTGAAAATAATTCATTTTTAAATCATGTAAAATGGCACAGAATATAAAAGTGTGAGTAATTTCATTACAGCAACATAAAATAAAATAAAGAAGAAGTTAAGATTTTAAAAAGGAAAATCAAAAAGAAAATTATAATTTATTAAGGAACATTTTCAAAACTTTATTGCATTCCAATCAAATCAAATCGGGGACCACTGTTCCACACATTAAAAAGCTTTGACACAATTAAATATATTTCTAATATAAGCCTATATGCACTTCTTTTGTGATGAGTTGTAACTAATAACCTTCCCAGGTTGCACATTATGTTCTAGTTTATGAAAACAATCAACAATGTTCCCTTATGTCTGAAAACTACACACGATATTAAAACCCTCGTCACGTGCTCCCTAACATGTGCTCTGGGCTATTTTAGATGAAATTCATCATCCCTGAAGACATTCAGACACATACACTAAATAGGTAAATTATTTATTTAATTGATTTGAATCAACAATTGAGAGGTAACATTTTTTTTTCACCAGTGCAGCTCTCTTTGTTCTCTGGTTGGTGTGTGCATTGCTCCCTCTTCTGGTAAACATGGAGGTATTCTGAGTTACAGGAATTTTTTACATAAAAAAAAAAAAGTTTTACAATTTCCAGAGCCAAAAAACTGCAATATTTATGTTTTTAACACAGAGCTGCCCTCTAATTCTCAATCAGAACACAAAACAGAAAAAACACAAAAGAAAAATAATTATATGAACAAAATTTTGGGCTGTGTCGTCACAAAATATAGAATTTATCTCTGATTATAAGCTTTCAGCGTTCCAATAGGTGTGTTACTGTCATTAACAGTGTCCCTTTAGAGCGCTGCAGAGGTGAGTTGGCGTTTCATGGGCTGACGAACCTGAGATTGAGCCTTAAACCAACATTCTCAGGTTGGACAGTCCTAGAAAGCACCACTCCGTACTTAAAGAGGGTTGGGTTTTCTTGTTGTGTGTGCTTGAGCGCGGGCTGTCCTCACTGAGCGCCAAAATCCTGACAAAAATTAAAACGGCTGCATTAAAAATCACATTATAAACCAATTGAAAAAATAAAAACACCCTTCTTATTCTTACTTTTTTAGATATTTTCCTTGACGTCTAAAAAACAAAATCACATTATTTTTCTTTTGAACAAGTCACCATTAATATTTTTAAAGTAGTTTGCAACATTTTTTCATATTATTGTCTATGATTTATCAAACAATTTTTTTCTTTTTTTTGGACACAATTTAAATTCTGGCGCCAAGACTAATAAAAAGTGCGCTTAAGATATCAGAAAAAAATTTAAATAAAATAGACATTTTTGTGAACCAAAATTGACACTTTTTCATTCAACCTTTAGGGTTAGAATTAATTCACTCCAGCAAAAAGTAATAAAATCATATCGCAGGATTTGCTTAAAATAACAAACATGTTTTTAACTTTTAGATTTTTTTTTTAAAGCAGAGGCCTTAAGTAAAAGCATTAACATAATGGAATAGGAGTTTATTTGTGCCTTCTTCATAAACCCCCTCCCTGTTGTTATCAAACCTATAATGAAACCACTAAGAGAGCAATTAAGCACTCAGCTAACTGAGCTTAATGCACAAACTGCATCATTTCATAAAAAAATGCAAATCAACCGTGGCCTGTCTTCATGAGGACAGTGCAACCTCCAGTTTTCACTCATCGCAAACTATGCAGATGGAGAGCGCACAAAGACACACTCACACAATGAGGGAGTGAAAGGAAAGAAAATAATTTACCCTCTTCAACAGGCTAATCTCAACCCTCTTAGCATGGTTCAGAAATACTTCAGTGTCTGAATAATTCATCCTTGACTATCAGCAGTAAGCTGCAGTCCTGTGGCGGCCTACACCTTTTAGCACGCACAGTGCAGACCCACGTTCACCTGCTTGGACACACATGCAGCCATAAACACAGATATTTCATCCGCCTTTCATCAAGCATAGCTGTAATCAGAAAGGGTTGCAGTAAGTTTCTGAAGTTCTTACCCACATGGCAGGCCCTCAGACCCCCCCCCGCCCTCACACGGCGTGGACCCGAGCAGACAGTCAGTCTTCAAGAGTCAAGACCAAAAGAAAGCAGTCAGCAGGAGAGCAGAGCAACCTGGAGCAAGAAGAGGGTGACGTGGGGATGAAAAAAAAAAGCCACGGGCTCGAGGTTTGAGTGGCCACTCCTCTGAATTCACAGAGCTGTGACTTCATCAGGCTCTGTGCTACCAATGAGGACGCAACTCTGCGACACACAACGCACACAGCACCTTCCTGTTTGTCAGTGATGGTGGCAAACTTTCCGTTGACATCTTCATTCATGTGAGCTTTTCACAAAAAAAAAAAAAAAAAAACCTCTACATTTACAGTTTGGGTAACAAAATAAACAGAGAAACAGGAAGTCTTTTAGTTGTGTAAAATATGCAGTTTTAAAAAATGAATAAATAAAGGAAAATAACGCCTCTTCTCTGTCCCAGTTTGCAGTGATGCTTCATGAGATGTGTGTCAATCACACGTCTGTGTGACCGTGGTCCTGACAGTTGTGAGGGTGATCGTTATGGAAAGTGATGGAAGATGTCAGTGATATTTCCCATGAGAACAGGACAGCCACAATATCCTTCCTGTTCTTTTGAAGCCTGCTTGAAGGTTCTTCATGTTTGATGTAAATAAAACACTAATAATAATGTGATGGATTGCCATTCCATCCTCAGTCATCCAAATGGCATAAAGCCGACAAAGAAAGGTTCGTTTTGGTCATTACATTTAAAAATGTGGGTGTGATTGTTAACGGCAAAACAGTCGAGATGGAATGAAAGTAGTGAATACTGTACAGCCAGAGGCGTCAACATGGAAAAAGACTTCTTCTTTTTTTAAGTTTTTTTTATTTATTTCAATCATTTTCAAAGTCTAACAACACACTTAAAAACAACAGTTCCATACCACGTATTGACTAAAAACAATACTGTGTAAAGAAAGTCAGCAGCGTGCCGTCAGCAAAACAGATTTTTAAAAAATTGTTGTAAATGAAATGTTTTTTTTTACTCCTGAATACTAAAGTTTTACTAAACAAATAAATAAATACTGAACATCTTTTCATGTAGGCCCACTTTCATCACTCATTTTAATTACTTGCAAGTAAACAAATCAGGCACTTTTATTGACCTAATATTCTAAACTCTTAAAATTAAAATATTACTGTGGTGTATGAAGACCATCTGTGATATCTTTATAAATGGCAGAAGCTCCCCTCCACAGTCACAACATGTAAATATAAAGGATTTTTAACATTTTTAACGCTAAAAGCACATACTTCAATGTTGCATAATGAAAAAAAAAGAATAAAAAAAATGGCTTTCAACATCCTTTTCAGATGGTAAGGTCAGTATCTGCAGAAAAGAAGGAAGGCAAATGCAAGAGCTGAAAAAGAAACACCCACACGTTTTCCGATTGAATGGTCCTTCAGAAAGTGCTCATGGCAATGGAAGTTGAGCAATGGAAGTTCAACTCCACTTTGATAAAAAAAAAGAAAAAAAGTCGTGAAGAAAATGACTTATGGTTGAAAAAAAAGTGGATTGAAACTTTATAAACGCTAGAGTTAGTTCTTTTTCTCGTGTAAATTCACATTCAGCTGCGTCCACAGTGCAAGATTTAAGGCGGCGAACTTTTTAAAGTGTGTTTGCAAACTTTCAAAAGATTGTCTTTATGTGAAGCATTCAAATATCATTTTGTATGTTTTTACACTTTATACTGCAATGATATACTGTACAAATAAAAAAATTGAACTTTTATAATTTAAAACATTTCTCAACAGCATACATTAAATAACATTTAAAATTCCTAATTTACATGAACAAAAATATCCTATTTCTGCATTTTTCCCCTCAAAAAACAAAGCGAACATGGTCATAAAATGTCTTAAATTGTCCAAAAAGGTGCACATTCAACATTTAAAAAAACAGTCAGTAACTGGGTTCATCCATGTCGTCGTCGCTCCAGTCAGGCGGTGCGTCCGTTCCAAAGTAGCGGTCCCCAAAGTTCCCTGCAGAGAAGAAAAGCGCCATGAGTCCGGGGAAACGATGTGAATCACCTGCGTCCTCGCCGTCACTCACCTATGCCGGGTATGATGTGAAAGACGTCGTTCACCTTCTTGTCCACAGCTGTGGTGATGATCTTGACCTGAGGAAATGCGTAGGCCACCGAGTGCACCCCCATTTCAGCCATCAGCAGAGACACCAGCAGGATCTTGTCCTCCTGCACATCATGATCCTGAAAATCAACACGGATGTTAAAATGTTGCATTTTGGACATATGGAAGACCGAATGTGACAAAATCAAAAAGATATAAACAATTCTGTAAAGTTAAAATAAATTAAATTTAAAAATGTGGTTCATTATTACAAATAATTTTGAAAAGACACACACAGTATTTGAAATTTCTAACGTTACAAAAGGACTTTTTTGTATTAATTTAGAATTTTGGCGAGAGCACACACCAGCAGCACCCGTACAGCCATCATGGCAGCGGCCCCGGTGGACACGGTGCAGTCCATCAGGATCACGTGATCTTCACCAATGTCTTTGGGTAGACGAAGATAATGAAGCTACAAATTAAAAAAAAAAAACTGAAATTTGAGACACTCAGCTACATTTTAGATAGTAAAAAACACATTAATATAATTTTTTATGTTTTTTTTATTTGGTCAAGAGAAATAGAACTCAAGACAAAGATATATTTTTTTTACTTTAATTTTACACTTAAATGACTTAAATCTGTTGATTAAAACATCAATACTGTAATTCTTGTCATGAATTTGTACCTCTGGTTCTCCTGTGTCCTGATTGGTCTGGATGAGGATCTTGCCAATGCGCACGTCTTTGCACACCGCCCTCAGAGCGGGCTCCATAGTCTCCCCCGCTCGTAGAATGGACACACCGGTGATCTTAAGCAAACAAAAAAAACACACAAAAAATGAGCAAAGGTTGTTTTCTTGATTGTAAATTAGAAGTCATTTCCTGTGATGAGCCTTTTTAAATGAAAAAATGAGTATTATGGAGGGATAAATGGACCTCACTCACCCTTTTCCCATGGAAGGTCCTGCCTTCATAATCCTCTCCCTGGGGGGTTTGAACAATATGAACCTGGGATTAAAAATCACAAACGTGTGAGTACGACAGTCCTGCACAAGTGAAGAAAACGTTCTGCATTACAAGTTGATATTTAAGTGTGTTTGTGTGATCACTGCAGCTTTTGTTTGAAACTTTCCACTGTGGTGAGACAAGTTTCCATGCTCACAGTGTGAGCCATGACAGCAAAAGTCCTTACCAAATGCAAGCAAAACATCATTTTCCATGCAACTCTACGTCATGTGTTTGAAGCAAAAGTTTAACGGCAGATTTATGTTGTGTAACACGACGATCTGGTTTAACTCTGACACCTGAGGCGTTGGCAGTACTGTAACTTTTCAACTGTTTCAACCGTTAACACGATCAACGTCATTCCATAAGATTGTGGAGGAGAAAAAGCGGCTGAGCCAGTAAATCAAAGAGCATCAATAAATATAAAGGATTAAAGATGCACTCCAATGAAAATTTCAGTTTTGGGGTTTCTGCTTCTTAATCCCAAGTAAAATTATACTTGTTACACTGGTAAGTGATAGGTTGTGATAAGCTATAAGCTAGCGGGAGAGGGATGATGGGAAAGGCTTGCTCCATGCCAACTTCGAGGCAAATTTCTGATGAACTACAGCCGCTCTGCTCAAACTATGTTACCAACTCAGTAGCCCTGAGACTGTTAGGCCGTGGGTTCAAATCTAGGCCGACTCAAACCAAAGACTCTAAAAATGGACCCAGTACCTCCCTGCTTCGACGTTCAGCACTAAATAAAGGGTTGGATTGGGGTGTTAAACCACCAAATAGTTTCCGAGCCTGGCTGTGTCTGCAGATCAATGCTGGGTCACCGAAGGGCCAAATATGGAGAACAACTGTTAAACACCTATGATATATGTTTTTTCTCTTTAGAAAAACTGCATAATCATAGTAAAATTGATCAAAAGATGACTGGAGTGGGACTTTAAAGGGTAACCAAACTCTATATCAACTTTTTTGGCTGTTTACTTGTATAAATAAGGCTTTAAAAGTGCAAAATGTTTGATAAATTAAAATAAACTTGTTTAATTCTTGAAAACATAGACAAAAACCGTCAGTGTACTGCCCCCTACAGGGGGGTATTAATGGAAATGGGGTATTACATTTGAATTTTGTGATTGGTCAAACCATTTAAGTGTCCACATCATTTCAGAAGTCTGATATCATGATCTGCAGCTGCAGTAATGATGACAGTCCTGTTCCCCAGCCCCACCCCTTTGAATGGATTTTCACATTTCGGCTGTGGGCGGAGTCAGCCTCCAGCTTCCCTGTTTGGTTACCCTTTAACATTAGAGGGGGGACACAATATCGGTATGGCGAACTATTGTGATATTTCAACTCATGAACGATTACAGGTCCTCTCTTTCTCTTAATCGGTTTCTAAAAATAATACTGAAAAAGTCCACCAGGGGGCGTTTTGCATGAGCGTGACAGTGAAATGTAAGGATCCCGTAGCAAAATCGACATTAACATTTATTGGACTGTAACGTTTTTAGCCTAAATGCCTAAAAACATTTTTTTTCCCTGCTTGTCCGCGTCCAGCTCCTTACGTGCTAAAATATATCAGATGCTAGCGGAGAGATGCTACGTCTAGCGGCGCCATTCATCCAACAGGTGTGTATGCTAGCGGTACACATGTGGAGCACGTGACTAAAGTGATGTTTATTTACTATTAATTAAAATGTAAAATTAATTAAAATTAAGTATTATGATTTTTTCTTTCCACATTTATTGCTCTTTGAAGTGAAGGGGCCGTTTGATATACTCTGAATGTTAGTTCTTAGCTGGAACTTTGTTTATTAGTTACCCTAAAATGTATGTTATTATTTTTTAAAAAAGTTTGTATTTATTGATAATTTCATTTAATGTTGGAAAGGGTGTTAAATTAACACATTGTGTTTTAAATTGTTCTAAAAAAGTTTTGAAGAAAATAAAAAGATAGATTTGTTTTAAAAATAGTTACATATAATATATTACCAAGATAATATATTGATATACTACCGGTATCGTGAGTCATGTATCGTGAATCGCATCGTATCGTGAGTTACCCTGAGATTCCCAGCCCTATTTAACATTCCTGTACATTTATGGTTTCTATTGTGTAATTTCCTAAAAATTTCCGAGTATTTTAGCGTTTGGAACCTGTGAGGGCAGGAAGGAGAGCGCTCGCT
>NC_050518.1:11670393-11755149 GCF_002922805.2 Oryzias melastigma | reverse complement strand
TCAGTGACAGATCAGAACCAGACCGCCATCATGGAAGATTTAACAAAGCAGATCTGCACAGAAAACTATCATAATTTAAAGTACCAAAAAAATATGTTGTTGGTTTTAGTGTTTTTTTTTTAAATAGGTCTTCAGAGCTCTGTGATGGAGTCATGTTTGCATCGTCACTGAGATACAGGCGAGCCAAACCAGAAATGGTAGCAAATCTGCTCACATATCCCAGCGAAGTTTCCTCTATGGGGAGATTTTTTTTTTTTTTTTTTTTTATGAAACACGATGGGCACAACAGAAGAGACAACAGATAAAAGAGGAAAAATGGGGAGAGACAAAACGTCAGATGAATGAAGGGATATAAGATCATCAAACACAGTGTAAAGCATGACAGCTGAGATGATATAAACACATTTTTAAGTGAGGCTAAATTTGGTAATTTCGTTTGCACCGGGATTCAGATGTGACCTCAGGCTGCAAGACCTGCGCAGATGCTCAGAGCTGCAGCTTCGGATCGGATCTGGATACGTACACGCATGCATCCATGGTGTGTACGCGTGGGAGGTGAAAAAGCTAACGTGTGGCTGTCAGTCTTTTACCGTGCAGAACAGTAAAGGCTGGTATTTCAGCACATCCTGTGTCTAAAGACAGACACCAAACTCACTTCCTCTCTCTGTCTGTGTCAGATACTGTGGCCGACATTCAATGGAAAAAAACTCAGCGCTTTGTAGTAGGGTATTGGAAACTTTCTCTGTGGCTGAGCGATGCGATCGTCAACAAGAGCTTCCTCTCTCACACGTTCTGTGAAGTTCAGTCGCTCCCTTGTTATCTCTAAAAAGGAGGGGTCAGCGACTTGAATCGGGGTGTATTTTTAGACACAGAAGGCAGGAAGAGTGCGAGATGTCATTTCTAAAAAAAAAAAAATCATAAAGAGAAAGGAAAACCGTCGCAAACTGACTGCTGGCTGCAAGACGCTGCTGCAAAACTTTCCCAAATGCAGCTTTTTTTTTTTTAAATGCTAATAAATCACTTAAATTACAGCAGAAACCATATGACTGCTCACTAATAGTTTAAAGTGAAGTCTGGTAAAAAGAGGCAGCAGCCAGCACTTCAGTCCCAGGCAGATTTTGCTCAACTCTTTCAGAAAGAAGCTGTAGACATGGAGAGACTGTGATCTAGGGCTGCCACAAACGATTATTTTAATAGTCGACTAATCACCGATTATTTTTTCCGATTAGTCGACTAATCGGGTCATGCACAAAGTTGATGTAAAACACAAATCTTAACCATCATTCATTTTAATCTAACTAAAAACTATATATATATATATATATATATATTCACACTAGCATCATTATAGATGAAATGTAAGCTGAATTTGGCCGCAAAAGATGCTAGTGACGATGGCTGAAGATGCTGATAGCCAACTAAAATATTAGTTAAAGGCCAAATTAGCCTAAAAAAAGCCTAAGTTAGCAAAGACAGCTAGCATGTAGCTGAAATAAAAACTCCAAAATAGCCTAAAAAACCTTAATAAATGCCAAAATAGTCCAATAAGCTAGCATAACACCATTATAACTTTCAACTTTACTACACTGACTACATTTAATATAAAGTAACGACTAATCGAATATTAAATTAGTCGTCGACTATTTTAATAGTCGATTAGTCGTCGATTAGTCGACTAATCGTGGCAGCCCTACTGTGATCAGAAAAATAAAAAGGATAAATGGTATAAAGGCCACTCTACCTTACGCTGAGCTCACGCTGTAAGCAATTGTGGAAGGGAGGGAAAGTGAGACAGCACTCCATCAGTGGCATGCAGGTTACGGTGGTTACGGTGGAGAAGCAAACTACACTGTAGCACTAAGAGGTCTCCAAAGTCCAAAAAGGTGCCTTTAGTGAGCGTTGGGATCATAGACTGTACAATTAACCAGGACTTAGATTTAATGTTTTAACCCCTGAGGCGTCGCCGGTGATGCTTAAACACAAAATCTTTATCATACTGTAACTTTTCAACCGTTAACACGATCAACGTCATTCCAGTAGATTTTGAAGGAGAAAAGCGGCGTCAATATGCAGTATTTTTCTCCAAACTTTTTTAACCGATGCACTTCTAATCAACAGCTAATTTAAAGGTAAATAAACACATCAGACGCATTATGCGTGGAAATTACTCTGCCTGAACCGAAGCGTTTAATGACTCATTTCAGTACAAAAGGGTCTAAGGTTGCAGGGGTCTGCAACCTATAATGCTAGAAAGAAAAAAAAACCAAAAACATTTGGCCCAGTTTCTTACAAACCAAAAACCCAGTAGTGAGAGCCGCACCTCACTGTTTATAGGAAAAAACGCTTTATTTATACTTTTGTGGTTTTCAATATTACTTTTGACAACAGCATATACAACTTCCTTTCAAAATAAAATGCATCCTGTGTCAAATTTACTTGCAGTTATACTCTGAGCAGCAGGTAGACCCAATAAGAGTTTATTCTTTTAATAAATCTAACTTTATACCAACATTTTGCTAAGTTATCTGACATGTGTGCATTTTAGAGGAATGGTAAAATGACTTGATTTAGTGAATTGTCAGCAATAGTAAAAAAAATGTTAATTTTACTGATGTAAAATCACCTCAGTTTAAAAAAAATAATAAATACATGATAAAACTTCACTAACAAACCTTATATTTATTCAACTATTTCTCTTCAAAGCCAAATGGAGGAATAAAAGAGCCACTAGTAGGTCCTGAGCCTCAGGTTGCAGACCCCTGGTCTAAAAAATGGTCAAACTACATAAAACTGGCAATTCCTCTCTTTTTTTTAGGGTTAAAAATGTCCTCAAGGATTATAGAGGGAAATTCCTTTCTGACATTTAAAGTACACATTGGAACACATCAGCATTACAGAAAGATGCTGAATAACAGAAAAAATACATCTTCCATGCTCCAATTCATGTCGCAAGGGAAACCCTCAGTGAAAAATGTAAAAGAAATCAGTTTATTTAAAGATATGGGTAGTCTATAAGTTTGAATTAGAATAATATAAATATTTTTTTGTTGTTATAGTTATAACAGTCTATTAGTACTGTTAAAAATAGGTTGCTTCCTTAATCGTGTTTAAAACTTTATCTTTAGTGATTTTTAATTTTATTCAGAATGATCATTGTGGGAGGAAATGTAATAAAAACAACATTTTATTTGATATAAACTTATCAGATGTTTCTGCTAAAAAAAGGCTTTAAATGAATAAAAATTCAAGTTTAAAAGCTCAGTAATTGTATAAAAGACAATCACTGAGTTAACTGATAGTCCCCCCCCAAAAAAGGAAAAAAATAAATCAGTTCTAATAAATCAGCAGTTTTTCTTTTGTCCACTAGAGGGCGTGCTGGTGCTTGCTGACAAAAAAAATGGCTGCAACCACTCCTTCACATGAGAGCAACAAATCTTGACGCACTGTACTAAAACTCAATTTAAAAATAAAAATAACCACTTCTTAAGGGTTTACCTAAAGCTTCTTTATTTTAATATTTCATCTTATGATATTATGTTTGCATTTGTATTTGATTTTTACATTACAGACTGAATGTGATGTCTCTTACCTCCTCCAGCTGACTGTGAACATGCTGAACAATCAAATCAATGGCCACCATATTGCCACCACCTACAGGATGATGAGCAGAGAAGGTTGTCTAAATTCATTTCCTTAAAAATCTACTAAAACAGACAACTTTAGAAGCACTAACACATTTATAGAAGCCCCAAATGATTATTAAAAATAATGTCATGATGCTGATGCAAACACAAAGATGAGTGTGCACGCACCGCGTGGCACCACGATGTCGGCCAGGCGCATGGTAGGCTCGATGTACTGCTCAAACGCGGGCTTGACAAACTTGTTGTATTGTTTGATGACGCCCTCTGTGTCTCTGCCTCTTTCTGTGATGTCCCTCCTTAATCGGCGAACCAAACGGATATCGGAGTCTGTTTCCACAAAGATCTTCATGTCCAGCAACTGCAGCCAAACGGAAAAAAAAGTAGATCATCAGTGATGCATTAGGAGTTTGATAAAAACACTAAATGGTTCCCAACCGCGGCTGTGTCTGCAGCTCACCACTTCCCCGGGTTCAAATGGAGAGAACACATTTTAAATATATAGGTTTTAACTTTTTAAGATTTTCTTTACAGGTTTATGTCATTTGAAACTAAAAAATATGTCACACTAATGAAAAAAAAGACCTAGTTGCTTGTTAAATACTAACTATTAACCACACGATGAACTTCATAAAATGTTGGTATTGATTAGAGTAAATGCTTTTTTTTGATAATTCAAAGAAAAATATTGTTTTTTCCACAGAGAAAAAGACTCCCCATGCTTTATTTTATAATAGAGAAATTAACTGAAATGAAAACACAGATTTTCCTCAGACATAAGAAGAAAATGTGTCAAATTAAAAGACAAAACAAACAAAAAAAAACTGGTTTAAATCAGTGTCATAACAGAGTTTAAGCATCAGAATTAGAAAATATTTAATTCAAAAAATAACAACCAATCAATTTACTGTAGGAATTAAACCCAGAAACAAAGTTACAATTAACAGTTAAAAATACAACTTTCAAATGAAAGAAGTTTGGCAGATTGCTCATTTTTTAGACAAAAATGTAAAACATATCAGTACATTTTTGAGATTTAGTAACATATTTGACATAAAGTGGGTTCAAAAAATAAAGGAGGAGCTTAGTTTAGCTTAGTAGTAGATTTACGCTACCTTTAAAAGTTCTTTATCTGCAAAGGACATGATCCCCTCAAAGATGATAACACTGGCTCCATACACTGTTTTCTGCAGTAGAAAAAAGCATCATGGGTAAATATTTAAACCAAAGTTATACTGACACAAAGGCTACACATATAGCAAAGGCATGAATGCTTATAATTAAATGATGATGAGAGCAAAATGTAGTCAAACAAAATAAACTGAAATCATAGTGAAAGTTTCTAAAAGATTAGTTTACAAACTCTTACCCAGTCCTTCTGTCTGCCATGCATCGTGAAATCGTACACCGGTATCTTCACGCTCTTGCCCTGTTTGAGTTTTCGTAGGGTGTGTGTAAGCAAATCAAAGTCAAAGGCATCAGGGTGGTCAAAGTTGTAGTCGCTGTTAGCAGCCTGGATCTGTTCTTCTGGAGACAAGACCTGAAAATGACAATTAAAAAAAAAAAACACACATAATAAAGACAAACAAACAAACCAAAAATCTGTGTTTGACTTCCATTTTCAATTAAAATTAATTTAAAAAGCTGTAATCGTAATGATAAGCGTAAATACTATTGCTGTTGAAGTTAGAGAACCTAAATTTAGGACAACCTCGTGTGCCAATTTGATGCGTATACCTGGTGTTGTATGAGGGTGTGTGGGGGTGTGTGTGTGTGTGGGTGTGGGGGTGTGTGTCCTTGGGCTGTTCAAGCATGGAAATCTCAGGCCTGATATCTCTGGCTGTTTATAAACAGCAACACCGCCGTCTCAAGTGAGTGGCGTGCATGCAAAATATGATGCAGGGATCCTAAAAGCTCTGATTGGTCTGTAAGCAGCAACAGAAGTAGACCATTTATGAGGAATATGAAGACAGAAAATCCAGAAAAGTAATATAATATGCATGCAGAGTTCAAGTACAAAGATGAGAAATCTGTCAAACTTCTTTTCTGGCTGTCAGACCGTGACAGGATGACACAAGAAGAGTAAAAAGAGATGATATGGGGAAGTGGAATGACTGTTGATTGGTCTGCTTTATATTTGCAAATATGCTTCCTCTTTTTACCATTTACACTTGCTGGTTTCACTTACGTTGACCTCTTTATACACATTTTGTGTAAAAAATGAAGATTTAAGTGTAAGCGCTAGCTCCCTCTGCACCACCATTAATACCACACGCACCGCATGATCATACATACCTTGTAAAACGAGTCCATGGAGAGTAAAACAACCCACGGAACATCGAGGGCTTCAATGATTTTCCTGGCCACAGTGGTTTTTCCTGAGGCGCTGCCGCCGCACAGACCTGCGTGCCAAATCGACACAGACGTTAAGTTATGCTTTCATATATTTTCAAAGCATGACTTTGCCATATACAAGAACATGGACCCTGAGGCTGCCTGAGGCTAGCAGTGAGGCAGCAGTACTGCCAGTGTCTCTGAGGGGAAACGCTTCCTTCCCAGCTGGAACTTCACTAAGTGATTCTTTTTAAACTGAGATTTCCAGACAAGAACCATGTCTTTATCAAGCAAAAGACTTAAACGTTTAAATATCTAGAAATAACATCAATATTAAATAGCTGCAAAGCATAAATAAGTCAAATCTTTTAAAGAGATATCACAATCCAAACAAACACAGACGTGGACAGAGACAGAATCCAGGAGAAGTGAGAGTTTCCTACCGATGACAAACGCCTCTTTAGACTGCGTTCCGTGCTCATTATACCAGGGCGGCCGTCCGGCCGTGTAGATGGTCCGCTTGGACGTGCGCAGCAGAGGCGGCTCAGACTTGCACTGGCTGGTGGTCCTTTTTCTGGGGGAAAGGCCTGATCCCACTGTGGGAAGTAACCGGTCTAGAGATCCTTCTGTGCTCCCACTGCAAATACACAAACACAGAACTATTTTTATTTTAAGTGAAAACAAGCTTCAGAAATCATACGTACAGGTAATCGTAAAAAGATGTTGATTTGCAGAACTTTTTGTTTTATGTCTCAAACACTGACTTTTCAACACTTCAGTGACAGTAAACCAGATTAGACAGAGGTTGATGTATTACCCCTGTTGTTATGAGTTAATGTTTATATATTTTTAATCTTCATCCAGTGAACTTTGTGCAATCTTGTGCAGTAGACCGTTTTACAGGTAACAAAAGTACAGAACACCACTGCTTTTCTGTACTATGGAAATGTCACAGCTTGAAGACAAAACAACAGCAGAGATCTGCTGATCCACACTGTTTTCTAACATCACAATGATCTGCTTTCTAAGGCTATGGATGTAACTGACATTATATGTACAGGATTATATATAAATATATGACTATTACAGGTGTGTACTGACAAGTTCCAATAAGTCAAAGGAGAAGTAAACAAAGTAGATTAGAGCCCTCCCAGTAACCACTTTAACATCTAGAAAAGCTTGTTTGGCAAACATGAGAGGATGAAAATCACGCTAACAAACCAAACTGGGTTTTCAGTACTGTATACTATTAAAATATTTTTTCTTAAAGGCACAGTTAAATAATACAGCAGTAACAGGAGGATATGTTCTGTTCATTTGTGTTTATGAAACCCATTCTCAACTAGGGCTGCCACAAACAAGCAAACTATTTTTCACAAAAGAGAAACTTTTGATCTCACTGACTCAAATAAATAAAAATGCATTTTCTGGTGCTGTGAGCTCACTGATGCATTCAACTTCACTAAACTCTGACTCTATATGATTCCAAACTGTACGATGCTCTTGGTCGTCGCCAGGAAAGTTAGCATTTCTACATGTCTTACAGAAAGCCTTGATCTCTTCTGAGAGCAGATGTTCCCTTCAGCAGAGATATTTTTTCTCCAATGAGGTAGAAGTTGCAGAAATGCACAGAAAACATTTAGCTCATGTTAGCTTAGTTTTCCTAGACTGTGATCCCTCTTGAGCATAATCATATTCAGTCACTCTTCAGGTGTTCATACATCACCGTAGTGCTCCCATGGAACACCAGTTCTGCCTTGCAGTTATTGCATTGGACACTTTTGTCTTTTATTTATAATCTTTCCTACTTTCAAACTCAGTTGGCGTGTTGTTAGGGTACCCGAGTCTTCCAATAACTTCCTGTAGTTAGCACTACTGCACATGTGCAAAGTAGTGCAGCCACAAACGATTATTTTAATAGTCAACTAATCACCGATTATTTTTTCCGATTAGTCGGGTCATGCGCTAAGTGGATGTAAAACACACATCTTAACCATCATCAGCTTTAAACTAACTAAAAACTAGATATATAGCACTACCTGCAGTAATGCTAGTGTGAATGCTGTAAGCTGAATTTGGCCGCTGAAGATGCTAATGCTGATAACTGAAGATGCTGAAATGATAGCTAAAAACGCTAAAGCTAATAGAGGAAAACTTAGCCAGCTATAATAAGAGTTAAATGCCAAATTAGCCTAAAAAACTGGAAAAAAAGACTAAATTAGCCAAAACAGCTAGCATGTAGCTAAAAATACGAGCTAAACTCCAATCTACCCTGGAAAAAACACTTAATAAATGCCAAAATAGTCCTGAAAGCTGGAATAATACCATTATACCTTTAAACTTTACTACACTGACTCCATATAGTATAAAGTAACGACTAATTGACTATTAAATTAGTCGTCGACTATTTTAATAGTCGATTAGTTGACTAATTGTGGCAGCCCTAGAGCAAAGACAATGGCAGACGTGGCATTAGAAAGCCCGCACCATAGTTTGAGATAAAAAAAAGATAAACTAACGACTAATTGACTACTAAATTAGTCGTCAACTATTTTGAAGTTAAAGAATCTGGCTCCTACAGGCCAGTTAAGGATTATTCTCAAAAAATTGGAAGTGAGAAGCACAGTTTGTGAATGTTTTAAATATGAATTATATTGTTGATTGTCCCTTAGTGTTCATGTGTATGACTCTTTCTTCACCACCGGGGCTTCTATGAAAAGGAGATTTTTAATCTCAATAGGAATTCCCTGGTTAAATGAAGGCTAAAGAAAATAGTCGTGACTAACTGACTAATCATGGGAGACATATTCTCTACTGATTTATATATAAGCAGACATTACCTCTTCTCTGCTGCTATGTACCCAAACATATCTACAGCCCTGCTTTAGTGGAGATCTTTAATAAAAAACCAAAAAAAACAAAACTACATTTAAGTATTCACCCTTCCTCTTTTTACCCTCTCAATGATGAACTTGATTTCCTGCGTTCACTGCAACATACCAGGAAGTTTAGTAGAAAAAAAACATTTTTTTCTTCTTTTCTACTTCTGTAAATAGATGCTGATTTCTTGTAAACACTATTGCAATCAGGCCATGCTGTAAATAAGATAAATTGTCTTCACAAACAAATGCCAGCAAGTCTATTCAAATCAGACAAGATCCAGAGCGTTGAAGCGAATTTGCATGAACTATACAAACTGAACTCAATGGTCCAGCCGTGTCTTCAGCAACACAATGATTGGCTTTTCAGAAAAGTGTTTTTAAAAATGTAATGCAGTATGCAGCGAGAATCATGATTTAATCCAGAAAAAGTGTGAAAAAATAAAGAGTAATATTTATTTAGTGGTGGTAGGAATGACCCTTAGAGGCATTGACTAAAGCAAATAAAATTAATAATAAAGCACAAAATAGAGGGATCTTTGTACAGTCTGTTTACTGGTTTTGTCAAAATATACCAATAGCCTCAAACTAAACTAATCTTTGCAGAATGAAACAGAAAAATAATGCTCACAATCAACCAGTTAAGAATTAAAAGTCCAATCACTTCTGAGACATCTTCACTTCATTCAAAGGATATTGTAAAATTGCCACAGATTGTGTAAGACATAGCACTGAAACACTCTTTGTTATCCAGACAAATTTCTGCTAATACATGTTTGATTAAGCCATACACATCCCAAGGTGGAGCGTCATGAGGTAAAAGGTGAAGCAAACAAGGGAGAGGAGAGATTTCTCTTATCTCCTCGGGTCACCTGGGCTTTGAAAAAGTCGGGAAAACAACAAAAGAGAGCGTGTCTGAGATACGACCTGTTCCAGTCGGGGTTATCAGTTAGAACCAAACCTCGGTGCCATAAAAGATTAGCCTAGTTTGCTGTGCTGAATCATGCTCTGCCTCACCGGTGAGGTGTTCCTACAGCCTAATGACTGAGCCAGGATTCACCTCTTTGAGGATTCTCACAGATGTTCAGCTGCTGCAGACGGAGAATTAACTGATAAATAATAGCATTTTTAATGTTGATCTTTGACATGATTAATACATTGACAAAAAACTATTTTTGTTTGTCACATACATAAATTATTCATTTTCAAAACTGTCAAATATCACATTAAATTTCAACTTTTTACACGAAGCAAAAATGAGTAATAATCTGGTTTAAAAGAGAAATAAATAAACATAAAAAGTGACTTACCTGCCATCAGATCTTAGAGTCCAACAGCCAGATATTCTAGCTCCTGAGTAAGATGGTAGAGAGTTCATAGCTACAGAGAATATACAGGAGGCTTCCAATATGTGTACTCCACACGTAGTATTTTAATTTTGCAGTACTGTCTGCAGGTATGCGCTGTAGTTTGACCACAATGACCAGCACTCTGGTGCAGCACAGATCATAGAGGGGTGGAGGAGGGATGTCGACTTGGGAGAAACGAAAGCTAAACCATCTGTTTAGATTTCTGTTTCCCCTCTTCTCACAAGAGAAAGAAAGTGAAGGCAGCCCGTTCACGAGAACTGCTGAACGTAGAAGGGCAGCCCCGCTTTTCCCTCCTCTTTCACCATTTCTGTGCTCCTCCCCTCAGCCGCCTGCCAACAAACGTAAGAGGATAACTGAGCCTCCAGATTATGTTCATTAGCTGGTATTAATAGCGTCGGGTTTGAGCCAGACCTCTCTACTACTGACACATACACAAACACGTTGAGCTGGAGTTGCCTGTCTCTATTAGTCAGGGTGCTTGAAAGTAAAGGAAGAAACAAAACAGAAGCAGAGATCACCCCTCCCTCTACAGGAGAAAAACTAATGATGACAAACAAATAAACAAACAAACAAAGTCGGGTAGAAATGAGCAGAGTCACAAACAGAAGCAGATGACTGAAGTCACAAGGGGGACGCCTCAGGCTGTGTTGGGGAGGTGACAAGAGGGGGAAAAATGAGAGGGGAGGAGCGGGGCAACACAGGGGAAGGGCAGGAGGACGTGCTGTGCTCGTACCCTGCAGGGGAAATGAAATGTCTCTATGTGCCAAAAACCAAGTCTGGATACGTCAGCAACACACCAGCTTGCACAACTGCCCTCACCAGGGGTACTAACTTCTAGTCCTGTCAGAATCATCTCTGGATAATGTCTAAGCCAAAACCTCAACCTGCTTCTGCTCACACCTTTACCACAAACTGGTTCCAACAATTTATGATTGAATAAGAAAAGGAGCAACAACACAACTACAAATCCACAAACACACATTCCTACCAGGGCAGGTGTGAACGAACAATCAATAAATGAATTATTCTTAGAGTTAAAAAGAGGCTGTGTAAAAAATATCTCTACAGAGAATCTACCACATTTTATTTAAATCAAAGGGTTTTGAAACATTTCAGGCGTTTTTTTTTCTCCAAAAACCACAAAAGAAAGAGATAAAGGAGCTTCTGGGATCATGATTACAGCTTTGAGGCTGCCACCGTAGCTTTTCGGTGCAGTCAGAGGACAGCTGCAGCACAAGAAAGCCACGCTGAAACAAGAAGCCTGAGCTCGTTGCTATGCCAAACATTCAAACACCTCTGTGAGGCACAGCAGAGTGAAAGCTGCACTAAAGTCTGAATATTCGTAGGAGAACTGGTCATATTTTAAATGTAGTCAACAGATATGAACACAGAACATAAATATATGTTTTTAAATTCATGTTTTGCTGCTTTGAACCCTAAATAAAACCTAATGTTTGCTGATTTTCTCTTTGGATAACATGAAAAAATATGATACAGTATAATAAATATGACAGAGCAAGAAAAAAAAAACTTTAAATAAGCAAGAAAATCTGACAATGGGGTAAGAAAAACTTTCTTATGAAGAATTATTATTTTAGGAAAAACAAATATTGTCACCAAGACATTTTATAAAATAAAATTGTTTTCCTGTAGTAAAAGTTTCTTAATCTGATAAGGTTTTGTTTTTCTACTTTCTTCAATATTTATTTTTTGCAATGCACATAGAACTAGAATTTTTAATTGTAATTCAAATTGTTTAATCACAAAAAAAGCCTTTTAAATGACAGCAAACTCAATTTGAAATGTGTGTCCTTTTTAAAAGCACCCTGTTAGGTGTGTAACAATTCAATTTGTATCATAATTTGTTGCTTGTAAATACGATTTATAGTCGATATTGGTTCATTTTTAACAATCCAATTCACTGACTTGAAATTAGAAAATTCCACCAGTGTGACTCGGAGATAAATACCTAGTACTGAACAGTGCAGGTGAAGTTTTCCAGATTCCTTGTATTTCTTGCAGGATAATCAAGATTAAATTAAAAATGTGTACAAACAAAAATTAAAGGCAAATCCATTCATATTTTAGTTTGATAAAGATCAGCCCACTGTTGTTTTTCCACATCAAAACAATACAAACAGAACATAATAGAATATTCTACCACACTATATGGTTACATGTCTTTGCAAAATTAAACCGTTAAATGTGTTTCCACACATTTAACGGTTATGATGGTTGATTACTTTTTGCTGTCATCACATGGGTATTGTTGGCTGTCATGGTTGTTTTTAAAATTACAGTAAGATAAACCTACCGAGCGTCAATCCGAACAGTATTTTCCATTATTTACACAAATGATGCATTTAATTTTTTAAACAATTTTACAATAGTATAAGTCGATAAGATTAAGAACAATTTGGTTAAATTGTAATAATTAATTATCAGTTAACTCGATTAATCATTACATGCTGCCTTAAAAACAGTTTCACACTCAGCCTCATGTACATCTCAAGCTACATATGAAAAAACAGGATCTGTGTACAGTACATCAAAGTAAAGCCCTCTAACCTGACATGTGGGACACAGTCCACTGATTAGTGTCATAAAACGTCCACACCCGCACTCAAAATCTTACCAGTAGAAGTTAGGTCAGACTCTGATAAGAGAGATGCATAAAAAACCTTCAACACAGTCTGGTTGATTGAAACATTTAGTGCTGGGCAATTATTGTTAAACTAGCAATTAACCTCAAGAAAAAGGCAAAGACATTTTGAACATTATAAATTATCACCAAGACAAACTCAAAATGTGAAATATACAGCTGGAATATAAAGTTCTTCATACACCCGTGTATTTTTTTAAGGTTTAAAATGTTTATAATAGTCTAAACTGGCTGATAATACTTGCAACTTCAGTAAAATCATTGGTGCATTTAAGATGAATTAAAACTTGGTCACTCCTTGAAAGTGCAGCATGTCCTGAATATAAATTTTCAGTTTTCAAACTGTTATATAATATGAATGTCTGGCTGTACACGCTGAGAACACCTAACCCCATGGATCAAGACAGTAACACCCTCTTGTGGTTCAGGGTTGTACCAAATCTAACAAGTTAGGATGTCAATGCGGTCCGTGCGCCACGTGCACAGTTTCAGTCAATGTGTAATAAATAAAGTCGGTATACTACTGTTATTATTGTCCAAACGTAATGACAAAACAAATATGTCATTCTTTTTTATTATTAATATTATTATTTAACAATATATTTATTTATTTATTTTTGACTAAACACATGTTTAGAGGCCGGCTCGTGTACATGCAAATGGTTCTTCCAAAGAGTTTCTAAAGTGGTGAGTTTTGTTTAAATGAAATAAACCCAAAACTATACATTAATATTCAGTTGTTTGCACCCGTCATCTACTGTTACTGTACGACAGCGTGACACTTCGTGTAGATGCTTCACTTAAATAAACCATATAATTAAAAATAAATAATGAAACAACTGAGGCAAATAATGAGCTCACAAATTATGGATTTTTTAAATAGCCTTCATCTGGTAAGTTTCTTACCTATTCGAAACAGAAGTTTTTTCTCCGATGTCCATATTAGCTAGCCTTCCTCACGCTAACAGTGGATTGTTGACAGTTTCCTATTGGAAGTGACGCAACCATTAAGGCATTGTGGGATATGTAGGCAAGTGAGCGTGATGACAACTAGAGCGGCATTCCCCCATAGCCCATGATTTGACTTCAAGTTCCAGAATGCAGGAGCCCTTCACCCTCACTTAAAAAAAATGTACGGTAAAAACTCTGAATATGGTAGCAGATAATGCGTATGGCACAGCAGATATTACTCATACGCATACGTGCCTAAACTAGCTAACATTTAGCAAACCACGTGCAGATACTGCCAGCCACTGTTTCGTAAAGTCAATATAAAGCATTTTTAAAATAAATCATATATTTAAATTATTAGTGAATAAATTAATGCTGACACCAAGAGAAATAAATAAATAAAATTCAATTTGTTCCTGTTTGAATTCATTTGATGACACAATTGCTTATTCAAATCAAGCTTTATTTATAAAAATGTAGGCTACTTAATTAAACTACTGTATAGTTATCAAGGAATTTGCAACCATGCCATAAAAAACAACTAAAACCCATTTTTTACCAGATAACACTTTAAAGAAGTGGAAAAGAGTTAGTTTTTTTTAGGGGGGGGGGGGGGTTATTAGTTGAAAAAAAGTATTACTTGTAAAAATAAAAAATATCCCAGCCAAAACTGGGTTTCAGAAAAAAATGTGGCATTCTAAAAGCAGGTGGGCGAGAAAATGTTCAAAATGCTTTTAATTTTTTTTATGTGACGTTCTAATTTATTATTAATATGTTTCTGCAGGTTCAGTGTGTTGAAGTTTCACTTAGCACACACTGGGGTGCTTCTTCTAAACTACCGGTAATTATCATACAAGATATCTTAAGATCTGAAGATGTTTTTCATTTGTAATTTAATGACAATGACAGAACAAGTCACCAAAATGGAGACATTTCCCTTTTCTCCAATAATTTTGTTTTTTATCTCCTTAACACACCATATCTAATGTAAAATAAACATTATATTAATTTAATTAATTTTTATTCAAAGGTTTCAAATGTTTACAAAAATGCATCTTTGTTATTTTAATATGATTCACAGCTAATGATCACACCTAAAAATACCTCCACTCAAGACAAGGCACCAAATATGGCTAAAAAGTGATGCTAAAAATAAACAAAAAAAAAAAAATCAGACACTCTAGTTTAGTCAACAAACTTTTATTAATTAGTTGAGGAATAATAATGCACAGATAATACAACAAGTTTGGGAGAAATTTGTAACAGATCAGACGCAAAGGAGGTCATGATTCCTCAAATGTTAGATACTGTACAGCTTGATATCAGATTTGGAATATCTTTATTACATAATTAGTCTCATTGTATCTTCTATGTATCATAAATAGTTAAGAGCTGCAATAACATCTCGTAAAACTCTCAAAAGTTTCATCACAATAGCCGGATGTCATTTCCTGCTTTTCAAGTAGGTAGCATACAAAACAAACCACTGTTATTTAAATAAAAGGTTAAAATTCTTAGGTTGTCTAAGGGGGTTGCTAAGGATTAAACCTCGGTTTTGGAAATAACATTGCTGACATTGGGAAGACATTTGAGCTTCCTGTTTCCCCAGGTACAAAAGTCACACCACACACAGTCCAGGTAACTAGAAAGCTCCAACGACACTCCTATTTCAAGCCTAGTTCATGTTATAATAAGTGCACTAAATACAGAAACAAACACACATACATATGCCTTGTTGTCCAATATTCAATAGATATTGAGAAAAGAATCTGTGACCACCATCATGAAATGAAAAAGCTCAATTTATGTGCATCATCAAAATGGATCAAATAACAGTGTATGCCAACACACGGGCTTGCAAGGTTCTTCGCAATCTACAAACTTTTTTTTTCCAATTTTTCTGTAGAATTTTTAACTTGTAAAAAGCATTTTTCAAAGCAATCAAAGATAAAGTAGGAGAGTAAAAAAAAGCCATACAGGTCTGACCAGACACATCGATATCAAAATTGTTGCAAGCCAACAAAAACAGCTAAATATGGTGTATTGCTGTACTCTCTAAACATGTTGCAGTTCGTTCACACTGCGGAATAGGTATGCGTTCTCCACTTAATAGGAAGACAGATAGTAAAGGGAGTGATAAAATATAAAATACTCACTGTTAAAAGCAGTGCTAAACTATCATATTGCAACACCAAAGCTTTTTAGGTAAACCAGGTTAATGTGACGCCATCGATGAGACAAGAAATAAGCAGCTAATGAAGTGATCCTGTGCTACAGCTTAACACTTAACAAGTGTCACCATTTTAACATTCACCCATTACAAAGGTGCTAACTGTTTGAGATACACACACATACTCACAAACGCACAGAAGGTTCCAACGACTCGTTTTGAACAGGTCCACAGACCAATCAGTGCTTGTCTGAATTCCTCAGCAAAAACTCCACAGAAGATAAAGGTCCATCTCTAAAACAAGTGCAGCCATTCCCGACTGAATGAACTCCATCGTCGGATTAGGAATTTAAAAAAAATCAAACTGGATCTCTGGTTTATGCTTTAAAAGTTCAGAGCTGAGGAAATTAATTTATTTTTGAATCAGTTCCTGGTGGTTTTAGGAACACTTGACCAGTTCAGTTCTTCGCTTGATGACATGATATTTTGGTGCAAAATTCAGACAACTTGCAAACATGAAGAACATGGCAGAATGGATCGATAGATGTGCGTGAGTTGTTTCAGGTCTTTAAGGTAGAATGGCTAGTAAAGCACCCTTATATTTTCACCAAAATATCCTCACACCACAGTTTATTTTTAAATTTAAAGAGTCCACATTTCAGTCTTATAGATAGTATTTTTGAATTGATACAAACAATAATATATTAAATATTTATGGAGCTTCCATTTGCTCAAATTACTACAGAATCAAGATTTCCATAACCAAGCGAAAATATTCCACGCCTTAAAATGTATATAATTTTTTTAACAAATCTGAATCTAATAATTAGTGGCAGCACACATTATATTTATAACCAGTTATGGCTTTCTGATGTAAATGTTACTGTCATCCTAGACTCAAAGTGTTAACTGTGCTGATTTTTTATTTAGTTTTTAACCCCAGCTTTCATTGGAGATAAACGTATTCCCACTCCTGCACTTGGATACAGTTGTATATTCTTGGAGTGCAAAAAGGCAAGCATGAAAGCTCGAGTGTTAAAGTGCAAGGCAATAACTTTGAGCTTCCAGGAACTCATGCATATGCATTACTTTCTGTGAATTTTAATCTGATGTTTTTTTTTTCTTTAATAAAGATGTATTTTTCCTCAAATACTCTATAAAAGATATATATATATATTTTAAAATTCTTTCTTCAGCTTAGATGTAAGATAAAGCAGTTGCCAAAGCTTGGCCCTATTTAAAGTGGTGTCACAATGATGTGATTGTGCTGCAATAGTCTTTAAGTTGATAAGTTTCACACAAAGTTCTTCCATTTGTCTAATATTTACCTGTCCTGGGCCAATAATAGAAGGAGATTCTGTTTAAAATATTGAATTAAACATAACTTAAAAAATGTATTTAAGATTTTTTGATAGTTTTTTAGGGGGGATTTAGTATGTCAGTTTCAATAAAAAAGAACTGAAGAAACAATCTGTAAGGCAGACAATCTTTTTCATCCTGTCAAAGTAGATTTCAAGAGTAACTTAAAAACTGACCAACAAATGAAAAACAAAGTAAAAAAAAATGTACGCCCATTAAAACTTAGACTGCCAACTGAAGTAGCTCAACTTGAAAATGAATATTTGCTTTAAATATAGACATATACTGACTGTTTATGTACACAGAAAGTCTATCTGTGACAACACTAGCTTTCAATAAATGGCTTCATCATGCTGATATAATTTCTTTTTTTTTAAAACCTCTCAAGCACAACATATATCTCACAGAGAAAACTCTTCATTTAATATAGAGAATTATGATTGTTATAAAAAAAAATGAATGTTTAAGGTCTGGATTTGCGATTACGACCCCCCCTGCTGTGAAAACACAAATAAAAATGAAAGCTTTAGAAGGAGACAATGGTGGAATGAAGGAAAAAAACCTTTGTGAATATTGTTCATACCAGTGCAAACACGAAAAGTCTTGAATCAGAAACTTTTTTTCCTTCTTATTGGCTGTTTTCTTCATAAGCCCCGAGTTTCTGTGGAGTCCGAGAGGTTTTCCATCATTTACAATGTTTGAAGCTCCTCGCCGGCTCCAGTGGGGGTGAAGGCAGAGCTACTCTAAAAAGGGCCTTTTGGGTTTGCTCCGTCTGGGGGTCGAGGGGGCAGGCTGTCTGTTGTGGTGTGGAAAGTCACCGTCCGTACAGTCGGGAACCAAGGCCGGGGACTGTGCTGGTCCAGAGGGAGGGGCCACAGTTAGGGCAGTATTCTGAGTAAGTGCTTCGATATCTATTTGTGGAGGGGTGTCCACAGTGAGGCGCTCTTTTGGTTTGCGGCCTCTCTTCTTACCAGTGGTGGCACCGTTCCTCACTTCGGCTCTGATCCCATTGTTTTCCTCCGCTTTGCTCTTGTTACCAGACACCACATGGCCGGCTGCGGTACGAAACCAGTTCTGAGAGGGAAGCATACAGCAGAGAAAGAAGTCAACTGCATGCTGAGCTCAATAAAATAATATGAAAACTTGTTTAAAATGTAAAGTAATAATATGCTAAAATGAATATGATGTAAATACTACTGAAACAAATAGTACATTTAAAACGTAAGCTTGTGTGTTGTTTAAAAGAAAAGTGTCAATATTCACAAACATTACATGTTATAATTTGTTAAAAAAAAAAAAAAACACTTGATTTTCGTCCTTTTACATTTGGTTTTCACAAGAGAACTAGTTTAGGAAATTATGCACAAGTACACTTTCTTTTACAGCACTTTTTAAGAAAAGACCACTGTCGGCTGGCTGTAGTGGCTTCCTCACACATTTAGGTCAGAGCGTTAAAAAGTTGGTCCCATTTCTACCAATATGATACTTAGAAGAGCAAGAAAGCACTCAAGTACCACTATTAGCCTCTCATTCACTGCTGTATTATTATTAAATTAACTTAAATTTGATCTTCATTTACTGTTTACACTGTTTATACACACTGTCATTGACAGAAAAACTTAAGTCAAAATATCGCGTTAATTGTGATTATTTAATTACAAATCAGTGCATTTGTTTGCATTAATCTCATGTGAATCTATAACTATTGTTGTGTTCTTAAATATTAAAACACAACAAAACAACACTTTATTTGAACTCAGCTGAAAATTGGCTTACATTGCTCTCAGTGCAGGTCGAACCAGGTGAGCAACTTTGTAGCTCTTAACAGAACTAATCGAAAACAGTGTCACAACATCACAGCTGTAATCTATTAGGTAAGGGATAAAGCCTGACGAGGTGTTCATTATCATAAATTAATGGGGTACGTGGATCACATGGGATAGTTAACTGTAAAATAGGGTTCATCAACATATATATTATGGTTTTAATAAGTAGTTTGTGGTAAATATTTTTTTGATTGCTCAGAAAAGTGTTAAATTAGAGCACTCTGGACCTGATGTGTTGTTCTTGTTTTTAATTGAAAAAAAATACTCCATGGGGGTTTAATAGTAAGGGTTGGAAGTCTGTCTGTCTTCTTCGAAGAGGACCTGGTGGCAGACAAGATGGTGACTGAAAATCATTAGCTGGAAGCAGAAATTCCACAAGATTTTAGAGTTGTAGCCACTTTTACTAAAACTTTTTTAAGTGTTCGAGATTATCTTAAAATGTGTCAAAAGAGGGTAAATGCTTTATTAAAGTATATTAACAAAAGTGTTCAGATTTGTAAAACTATTAAGACTTTTATTTTGGTGCTTTAGCTTCAGAACAGTGTTTACATTTGACTGCAGCTAGCTTCAACCCATTACGCGATCAATGTGAATCAGCTCTGTTGTGGAGAAAAAATTACTTTATATTAGTAATGTGTTGCATATTGGTGAAAAGCCGCTTTAAATCTCACTTTGTTTAAAGCATGTCCAACCAAAAAACAGCTACCTTTCAACCACTCTCAATAAAAGCACAAGCAGCCATTTCAATGCAGACGTGTTCCTTTGAAACATGATGGAAAAACAGCTCATGTCATTGAAGACATCAGTGTTTGTTTTATGGCTATGAGGTTTCCACGGAGGGGGAGGGACCCACCTGTGAGTGTGTCTTACTTATGTGGTACTTGACACCACTCTCTGAGCTAAACTCCTTCTGACAGATCAGACAGGTGTACTTTCCCATCTCACCAGCACCCTGCAAAACACCAAAAGTATGGAGGCGTTTTGACATCTGCTCATACTCCACTCAAATTCAATAAGGAAAAATGGAAAATACACGTAACATACAGACAAAATATAACTGAAAAACACCTTTTTCCCTTATTTATCCTTTAAAGCTTTATTTTAGATTATATGTTTGCCTTAATGAATTTGTTTTTCCTTTTGGCATAAATAGTTGCTTTTCGCAGAGGTTTAAATATTACGACAGCAGTATACAAAATGTAAACCAGGAAAAAAACTTCAAGCTTAAAAATATCCTACACGTCTGTGGAGAGTTGTTTGTGTGCAGATTCTGAATGATATAAAGTGTCACCATCCACATATGAGAGCTGGCGGATTTGCTGCAGTTGTGGGCGTGTACCTGGCTGCAGTTGGCAAGGTGGGCCTTCAACCCGGACACACTGGAATAAACTGCTTCACAGTTCTGAGACAAGTGACATAAACATGAGGAAATTAACTGCATTTCTATAGAAGCCCCAGTATTAGCAAACATGAAGTGATCACAAAGAGAATCTCACAGTATTCGAGCAGCAGATGAAACCTTTTTCCTTGACTTGGTTCTTCCAGGACTCTAGAAGCTCGGGGCTGAAGCTGGGGAGGCCGGGTCGAGTGTAATTTAACTGGACAAAGAAGAAGCTTCAGTTAGTACCACATGACTAGAAGGTTTTTGCTTTTTCCAATGTGTTTTTTCTTATTTAGATAAAGTACATGTTTGATTGCTTTCTGGGTGTGTCTATTAATGAGCCAAGTTTTTTATTGGCCCTAATCTGATTCAGTCTTTTGATTTTAAGTATTTGCTGGCAGCGAATTCCACTTTGATACTTTAGTAACATGTTAAAAATGAACACATTTAATAAACAGACCCATATTGTCCCTTATTTCTATTTCATTAACTTTCTTTTATTATTTAACACTTAGAGAACCACTGTGATATAGCTTGAACAATCAGGTGAAATAATGCAACTTTCAACTAGAAAAATAGTTAACTTTTAACCGGTACGGGTCCAGTTAATTCTGATGAGCGTTTCCACTCGGTTAAGCCTCGCTTGCACTGAGCTGTTTGTTTTCCCAGCGTGATTAGCGTTTGTGATTTATGTATTTTTGCGTTTTTGGTTTATATCTTCACAAAAAAAACATTTTCTTTTAAAATCATTATTTTAGCATGAGTATGATGATGAGTATTCATGACTAGCTCATATCAACGGAACAATTTATTAGTTTTCATCAGTTTTAAAACATTATGAAGTTATTTTTTTCAAACACTTTTTCTCAGAGCTTGCACTTTGTAGACGGTCCCTTGGAAGCCATCTCTGTGTCGACAGCCTGGAGAGAGCAAATCTCATAGAAAATAAACAAAAAACAGTTTTTTTATTTTCTTTCTGAAATGCCTTTGTTGAGTGAAGACAAAACCCGAGAGCCACTTGCTGTCAATGGTGAATATTTATTAAAAGTCCTACTAAGCTCGTAAGTCTGAATCTATGAATATTTTGTTAACCTTACAGAACTGTTTTTGAATGCCTCCTGCTCAAACTAATGCTGTATTCTGCTGCGTTTTATGGCAATAAAATGTCAAGATCTGTAAATGATATGGAAAATTCTAGTAGATATTTATCTGTAGAAAAAGCTTGAAGAATACATATAATTAGAATAAAATAAAATAAATATCCAATCCCTAATCAGAATACAACATTTGATTCCGATCTTGTCTGAAACTACGAGATCAAATTGGGACATCCCTGCTTTAGCCTATGTACACTTATGAAATGTGAATCCCACAGTCCGTCCTCCGTGCTTACCCTCTTGCTGTCAGGCACCAGGTCATCCTTAATGCGGCGCTTTGTGCCCCAGTCTTTCGCCAGCTCGTCCTCTGCTATCTCCTGCAGGTGGAACACTGCCACCTGGGCTGACCGCCGTCTTACTCTTCCACTGGGAGTCCTTTCAAAGTCCTCCTCCTGGATCTGAGTTTGTGCTGCTTTTTCCTTGCTTTGCTCCTTCTCTTTTACCTTTACTTGCTCCTTCTCCTTGGGCTGGAGAAGTGGTGCTTTCTCCTGCCAGTCCTTCCTCTCAGGCTCGCTTTGTTCCCTTTTTCGTGCTGGTGCTGGATAATCCTCTGACACCACCTGAAGCAACAACAAGTCATCTTTTAGATTGATAAATATCAGAACTCCACAGCACTTTAATAAGTAATCAATTTGGAAAAGCAGATTTTAGGAAACACTGGCTTTCTGAGATGATCTCACCCTGTCCTTGCCATTATTGTTGTTGGTATCAGTCAGGCTGTCCTTCCTGTCATTGGTGGCTGTGGCTGTCACCGTGGTGATGCTCGGCGCGTGTTCTGTGCGTACGTGGTAGTCCCTGCCTGCCTTGGAGCGGTAATTCTTTCCACAGTGCTGGCAGAGAAAAGCAAGCTGCTCTTCATCAGAGAACTCTCTTCCACAACGCTGCTGGTGATACTGATAGCCCATTAGGCTTGAAAAGTGGGCCGAACACCCCTAAGAATGATGCAGAATGAAAACGATTTTGAGCAGCAATGCAGAGAAACAGCCACAGTTAAGAAGAGTTCTGTGGTAGCTGTTTAAAAGATGGGGAGAGTGGGCAAACACACCACTTTAGAGTGGATTTTTTTTTAGACCCTTCTCTGCCTTTTTCATTCTGGTGTGAGTGATGGGAATAGAGCATTGCAGTTTTGGGCTACATGTTGAGAAAAAGTATTTAAAAAATAAAAGTTAACATGAGGCAGAAACAAAAGAAGAGCTTTAGGGAAAAGGGAGCAGCCAAATTAATAGAATATGTGATGCCAATGGAAACATTTGTAAAAAGTATGTGAACGGAGGTTACAGGAAAACCGGAGGATGACAAAAGAAGTGCATACCTCAGTAGGACACTTGATTCGTCCCATCTGTTTGAGCACTCGTCGCAGCCTTTCTCTCTCCTCGTTCTCGTTGCTGGTCTGGCCTTCGCTCCCTGAGGGCTGAGGAGAAAATAAGCACACCGTCACATCATTTTGTCCCACAACAACACCTCCCACTCTGTTGCGAATTTAAAACTATGAAAATGTGTTTTCCATCTCCGGTGTTCACGCTTTGCCGAGATCATTAAGTGATTGTCATGGTGAGGCTCTTACTAAAGGCATGTTTACGACAACTGTCAAACTGGTGTTTTCACTTGTGTGTCGGCTGTTGCCATGCACAGCCAAGACCAGAACAACAGATGGTGGGGCACCAGGGGAAGGGAGAGAGGTGCAATGCACTTGAGAGTCTGCTCTCACCGAGGGATCCCACTGGAGTCATTTTTATGCGTTTACTCCTGAGGTAACACAGATAAGATACACAGCCCTAAAGATGTTTTCTGTAAATGCACGGAGGACGTATCTGATATAACACTGCAGAAAAAAAAAAAACAGCAACCAGCTCAACTTGAAATTTCTACCCAAAGATTAACACCACAAACTTGATCAGATTAATACCTCTATAGATCAGAGTAAAAGACTGAAAATAAAAAAAAACATATAAGAGGAATCTGGGCTTGAGATGCAACATTAAAGATTAACTGTCTAACGATGCTATTTAGACTCAAATGTGTGATGGTACTCTCTGGATATTTACACAGAAAAATACGGGATTAACATGAAGTGAACAATTTCTGCCAGCAAAATAAAAGGGAACTAAATTCCCCAAGTTGATGAATCTTGCCATTTCTATTTAAGAAAGGAAAAAGGGAAATGTTTTTCTTCTTAAGCAAAAAAATGATTTTTTATTTTTTTAATCATTGGTTTGTTAGATCTATATTTGCCAACGTTGATCTGTGAAATAAGCTGTTTTAACTGTTAGAAATTTCAGACAATCAATAGACACCAACTTCTTCAATCGTTTTTCCACTTGAAAGAATAAAAGAAGAATGCATGTGTGGGAGACTGAGCTCCTGAGAAAGATTTATTAGAAGAGCAAATCAAAACATCATGTGACGGCAAAAGACCATCAGGAAGATCAATTATTGATCCATCTGTCTGATTTCTAATGTCTAAGAAACAATATGTGGACAAAACAGACAAGAAAGGCACTGTAGGCGTTAATAATTATTTTGCTAACTGCAGTAAAGAGTATGAGGAGGGCTCTTTCAGGGACACTTTTTTTTTTATTGGGAGGCAATAAACACAAGAGAGCCTCAAACTTGACTTTGTCTGGGCTCATAGAAGCCAAGGCAGGTTGTTGAGCTGGGCGGTGTGAACTTCAGTTAAAAGTTAAAACGAGATTTATCATTCTTTATTTCTTGCTAATTTTTTATTTTCATTTTTTTGCATGTTCTTTTTCTTTTTACAGCGCAGTGTTCAGTATCCTGACTAGCTGTAGACCTTGTCAATCAATCTCCTCCGCGCCATATGTCGTGTACAGATTGCATTCAGTTTGCCACATCTATGTAAATCTCCAATCTATATACTGATCTTATTTTTTGACAAAGGTTTGAACTTTGAGAGCTTAAACAAGAGAGAAAAGTGTCAAAATGTCTGTCTGAGAAAAGTGTATAACGTGTTTAGTGAAGAGTTTTTTACAGCCTTAAAACATCTAAAACTACTGCAAAAACATAAAGTTAAATACTTTTCACCTACTGATCATTTTAGAACATGACTTCAGCAATAAACAAGGGAGAAATGTAATGTGCCAGTCCCACTGAAGGGTTTGTTTTTGCCTTTCAGAATTCTGTTGGTGGTGTCAAAAATTCAGTGTAATCTGAAAAATGTCTAATATTGAGTAGTATATATATTTCTCTGAAAGCATTAAACACATCTATAGTTTATCTTAAAAAATTAAATATTTTCATAAAGTTGAGAAATTATCTGCAACTCTGGTGTTGTCTTTTCTGCTTTTCTTCAAACTGTGAGAATGTTTATAACTCAAATACTGCTGAGATTTAAATACAAGCAAATGAGTTAACTTGTCACTTTAAAACATCTTGCTGCAAATAATTGTGGGATAGAAATACATATTTTCCTTTAGAAAGGATTATTTAGCTTACAGAAAATAATGGATAACTTCTTGCACTTTGCAATTAAATATATGAAAACTGTTCTCAACAAAGCAGCAGTTAGAACTCATACAAGTCATTTCACAAGTCTGCTAAGTTCCTCTGATTTTAGTGTGTTTAGATTTTGCCCAGTGTTTAGAAAGTAACCTAAGGGGCATAAAGTCTAAGTTCTGTCACAATCAACAAGACTTTGTAAAAATCAGAAAGTCATTGTATTTGCAGCACAAACATGTTCTGAATGAAGAATTGGCACAAAAGAACCTGAAAGTGTCAAAACTAAGTACACTAAAAATATTAACACACAAAAACATAAAATATGATTTTTTTTCATAAATTTAAAAAAAATATTCAGATAATGTATAACTTCTGTCACACTTTGACAAAACACCAAAACCACCTAAAACTACCTAAATCAAAAAAGAGTTTCACATCAAGAGTCTGTAGGCAATATTTCTAAATATCTACTGGTGTCTCACTTCTTTTTTTACAGAACGTTGGGGAAAAAAGAAAGTATCACCTGTCAAGCCAAGAAAGATAAAAGCCACCAATCGTCTTTCTTCCTCTTTCTGCCAGAGGGCCCAAGGGAACCCAGGAAAAGAAGACAGACAGATGGAGAATGTGTGTGTGTGGGGGGGTGCTCCCTGGCAGTTATACACCTGTCATCAATTCATTGATTCAGCAGAGGGATCATAAGCTCCGCTTTGCCTGCAGTTAAATACCACAGTCATCTGCTCACAGATGACTTTGTCTCATCTCAATTTGTTGTTCTCCCCCTGAAGAAACCTGAGCCTCAGAAGTGACTGAGTCTTTTATGTTGCAGTAGCAGTTGCATAGTTTTCTATGAGACACTTGCAGAACTTTGACTCCTGTTTTGTATTTTTACAATTTGCTGCATTTTCATTCAGATTATTGGCTAATCAAAGCCTGATTTTGAGTTTCAGAATATTGTGTGCATGTAAACACCCCCAGCTGAGAGTCCCTCTTTGGCAGCCAACAGCCTGCCACTGTCTGCCAAGAGTCAACCAAAGTTGGTCCAGAAGAAAAGCGACCTGGCTCTGATGCTGCGTCCTCTGCAGAGCCCCCAGCGCTGGTCAGCAGTGCATCGTGTCCAAAGCAACATTTCTAAAGTTCATTCACGAACTGCGTCTGAGTGTGGAAACCACAGCTCAGAAAACATGAGCTCAGAAAAATCAACACAGCATCATACAGTGCTCTGCACTCGTATAAACATAAACAGAATGTGTTGCAAACATTAATGGTTGAGGATTCATTAATTTTTCATGACACCTTTGGAAACAAGTACTTTTAAATAATTAAGGAAAGTTGACAGAGGTGCCATTGTTCTAATGCAGGTGTCGTGGTAATATCTTATTGTCAGATTTAAAACTGAAAGAAATGTGAGCACTTCAGAGCTCTTATTTTGAAGAGTCATTTAAGCACACAAGTTGCAGCTTGTACGTCCATTTCATATACTATAGATTGAAGACCTAAGTATTAAATGTGAGTTCAAAATGTTCAGTTTCAAAGGTTTCTGCGAAAGCAGTGACCTAATCGCTCTTCAAACAGTTTAATGATTTTGGGTCACAGAGAATAAACTGAGTACTGGCGTTAAAGTGGACGTAAAATTTAGAGTTCTTTTCCGTATAAAACTAGACCTGAAGGCTTACCTTGGTGGTGTGTTCGGCCATAGTGTGGTAGTTGAGGCCGGCCTTAGACCTAAACTGTTTGTGACATTTCTGGCACTTCAGGGCATCCTGGAGCTGTAGAGGTGGAAGGCCAAACATGTGATCAAATAGTCTCTTTGTGTCAAGGAAATACTTTTGCCACCGCTGTCCTTTATTACCCTGTTACTAAACCAGTTTTTCAATTGTAACCTAATACAGCAAAAAGGACGCAGTGAAACGAATGAAGCTGGATTAACACTATCCTCAGTGCAGAAGAGATTCCCTCTTATTTCAGTATTGATTTGAAGACAGAGGTGCTATGATGGTGAGCGACCCCGCGTTAATGTGATAATTCTGTCAAAGCCCAACAGTAGAATGTCACTTTAATAGAGTCGGTCAGATCACTAAGCCAAAGAGCTGTTAGGAAGACTAAAAGGACAGATCTCTCTGGGGGCCAGGCCACTGAGCCATTGCACCTGGTTTAGTCAGTGAAAACGCTTGACTTAACTGAAGTAGTTTTCTCCTTTAAGGAAAACTATCAGCCACTAATGGCCGTAACAGACACTGTTAGCAAACATTGGGTCAGAAATAGCTTAAATAATCAGAAATATTAATTGAACAGCCAAACTAAGGAATTACAGTTTGCTGATGGGTCTTCAACAATCTTCAAATATATATTTTTTTCTGTATAAACTCCTGAGACTATGTAAAAGTGTCAACAACCCAAGATCCTAAACATTAGGAACATTAGGGAAAATGTTGCACTGCAGGCAAAAATGATCTAATATACAACCTTTACTTTTGTTTTTACATGTTTTTTTAAGACATCCTTTTTCTTTAAACACTGTTAGAAAGTTTGCTGGACTCCCGTAGTCTAAGCCTGTTCACAGATGAATGGCTTACTGACCTTCTGGCAGATCTCCATGTGTTTCTTGAGGCCGTGGATTGTTTTTCTGGTGACTATGGAACAGGTCGGACACACAACTTCCCCTCGCTCGGAGATTGTTCGCTGCCACTGAGTGTCGTGAACAGCACCTGAGCAAATCACAGGATGCAGTCTGAATAACACAATAACACAGATTTGATTGTGGGCTACCGTTGTGTAGTGAGGTGAGGGGAAAAATGTAAAAACAAGCGCTGTTAAGAGATGCCTCTGGGCCACAAACCGTTAACTGAACTCTGACTATCAGGTGGAATTCCAGAACAAGGAAAGGTGAAAAACACACAAGTTTGAAATAGAACTAATCTTAATAAACATTGAGCTTCTTTGTTTGATTATTCAATGATAAAAAATACAGAGATCTTCTTCTTTTCCTTTCGGCTTTTCCCTTCAGGGGTCGCCACAGCGAATCAGTTTCCTCCATCTAAGCCTGTCTTCAGCATCCTCCACTCTAACACCAGCCACCTTCATGTCTTTATTCACTGCATCCATAAACCTCCTCTTTGGTCTTCTTCTAGACCTCTTTCCTGGCAGTTCTAGACTTAGCATCCTTCTACCAATATATTCACTGTCTCTCCTCTGTATGAAAAATACAGAGATAAAATATCCATTTACCAGAGCTTGATAGTGCAGGCTCTTTCTTTGAGGACTGACTTGAGGAAGGTCGTCTCTGATGCTCCTCATTGAATCCGCTCCCTTCTTGTCTTTTCATTCGACCGGCCTTTAATTTTTCCTCTACTTTAGCCATGCCTACAACGATACACACACCGTTATGGCAGAAATCAAAACATTCAAGAGGAAATGACAACAGAATAAATATGCAGATGTCAGACAATGATGGGAAAATTAGGGAAACAAGTGAAAATGAAACGAAAACAAAAAATAAAAGACAGGAAAGGAACTGATTGAAAATGATAACAGTTTTCATATACAGGTTGGTAAGTGAATATTTAGAGCATATGAATGAGACATTGGTGTAAAGAGGTTATCAAACCTGTAAAAACGATGTAGTATGTTTCTAAAATGAGATGCACATTTATTAAGCTAGTTGGCACTCTGGTGCAGTTAAAAAATAGCTGCTTTAAACAAAAGGTTTTATTATAATGAGTCTATATGTGTTGTTTTATTAGAAAAGTCATCCTGTAATCTTCTGGAATTCACCTGCGGTTAAAAACATTTATCTAAATACATTTTTATGAACTCTTTTCTGCATGAGCAACACGCTCATGCATTACAAATAAAAGAAAACAACGTGTATATAGTGAAGAGAGAGTACCTTTCAATCCAAATGTTCCAGATATAGATGGCTGCTCTCCAGTGAATTTCTTAGGAGTTTTCTGCTTCCGCCCTGGCTCAAGATAAAAGCAGAAGAAGGTCATTACAGGCTTCTAGAGCAAAACATGAAGCGGTTACAGAAGGGCTGCCTAAATCTTACTGTGCTTCATTCGTTCTGGGTCCTCATCAGGTAATGAAGGGGGAAGACTGCCGCCCTCGCTTTCACTCCCTCCTGCATCAGATAATGTGCTTTGGGATTGTGATTGAGAGTGGAGTGACTGGACCTGCTCAGATTGCTGTGGAGGCTGGCTGTGGCTGTGCTGTTTCCTCTCACTCCTCTGGTGAGCCAGCTCTCCATTGTAGGAGGGCGTGGACATTTCGTGTGTTTTTTTCACTTTGAAAAACACAGGAGAAGGAGGACTGTTCTCCATTGGCCTAAATTCACAGAGAGAAGACAGTTTTGTGATGCATTCGCAACATTTTTTTGGTGGAGAACCTGTTTTTTTTTTGGCTCAGTCACCTTTTTTTGATGTTGGACTTGAAGTGCGTCTTTTGAAGCTTAGGTAGTTCTTCCTTGGTATCCTTAGCGCCTTTGTCTGGATGGTTCCATAGCTTGTGCTTCTGCAAACGCACTTTTGTAGCAAACGTTGCCTCACAGTAGGGACAGCTATGACTCAGCTTTTCAGTCACTGGAGTCTGGGTATGGACATGAGGAAAGGGGGTGTGGAGTTAGCTCTTTTACTGTGCAACATTTCTTCACAGTGGGAGTCTAAGGGTATACTCAGACTGGAAAAATGATTTGTTCCGGCCTGAGTCTGGTTAATCTGATCCGGGTTGAGTCTTAAACCTTGCGTTTGGTCTGTATTCAGACTGGGATCTATCTGAGATTTCTGTTCCGGACCAAAAATTGTAAACAAAACCACGTGACTAAAGATCTCTTCAGTCATTGGCCAACAGTTATGGGGGCGGGTAAAAACAAAAAGAGAAAGATGGATGTGCTGCACTTTGCAAATACTTGTCAAAATAGCTCACTTATAGTTAAAACTTTTTATTTGGTTGGTCAATTTTGAACGTCTGTTTGAAGACCAGGTTCGACACTTTTTTCTGCTACTTTGGTACGACAGAGCCATGCAGTAATGCGGTGCTGGGGAAGCTACGGCTACGAGGTATGTTAATGAGTGTTTGTGGCATATAGACTCTCAGTAAAAAAGTGTGAGAAACAATGTGCATTATGTTAAAAGTTGTTTTTGTGAGCCTGCATACACCCGACCACATTTTAATGAGCTGCTGCTGCATCGCTGCTCCATGTTTGTCCTCTAATAACCGCCTTCGGTGGCCATTTTGGTTCAGTTATTTCGATTTCAGAGCGGATCGTATTAGGACTGAGGAATCTCAGAGCGAACAGAAGTTAAGTCCAACTGGAATCAAATCCAGACCACCTCAAAAGATGGGTCCGAGAGCGGTTCCTAGTCCTCGAGCAACGTCAACTTCGGCGTATTCAGACTGAAACTTTGTTTTGGATAATCATTGGAAATGAACTCCAGCCTGAATAAACCCTAATACTCATTAAAATAAAAAATAAAAAAACAACAACTAATAACTGGGTTTTTAAATACATCAGTGGGTAGTTATCATATAAAATTATGGTGTATGTGCTTAAATTTCTTTTGGAATTATAGTGAAATGCTATGATCCTCCACTACAGGGCATTAAGTTAGAGCAACAGTGAAAAACAGAAGCTATTGACTCACCCCCTGGCAGCGTTGATAGTGGTACTTGACGCCATAGATGCTAGGAAACTCTAACCAACAGCCTGAACGTGGACATTTAACCCTGGAGTGGCGCTTAAACTCTTCCTTCCATTGTACTATTAAATGAGCCTGGTTAGGGAGGGGGTGAAGAGAGAGGTAAACACAGGCAAATTCTACTGCTCTGTTTTGTTTTTTCTCTGAAAATAAATGAGAGCCTGTCTGTTATAAGTGAATAAACTGAACTCCTTTTAAGCAATCGTTTCAAAGTGAAATACTCACAGGAATACTTCTCAGTTCCTGCACTTCGGGTTTGGGCCGGCTTTTCCTCTTTCCATCTGCTGAATCATCAAAGTCCAAACCTGGAAAAACCAGGGAAAAAAATGGTGCACATAGTTTTTATTCACAAAATGTGCAGAACGTTTGAATTATAAAGTTTTAGAACGTTATACACCTAATCTAAATTTAGTATATTTGATCTGTGCAAATATATTATATTTCCAAAGACGTTGAATTCATATTCAAATAAAATATAACAAATTGGGAGGAAAATGAAAGCAGCACTGTTTGACTGCCGACTCTGCTGTTGCCATGATGACCATTCTAGGCCATGCCTCCTGCTGCCACTGATGAAGCTCACCTCTTAACATCGCTAGAACAGGCGATAAAACTATGTTTTATTTGGACATTTAGGGTGGAAATTCAAAGTGACAACCTTAGACTTTTTCAAAACTAAATATATGCTCCTATTTCCATGCCCGCACCCAAAAGAACATTTTTATTTTCACCTTGGCAATGGGTGATAATTTTGGCCATGCCAACATCTCTAATATAATATCATTCAAATAAAAACTGATGGCTGGAGGTTGTATCTAACCACATATGCAGTCATTTATTTTTTAGAGAGAGGGTATTAGTTCACTTCTTTAATTAATCCATGTAAGAACTTCAAACTCTGTCAAAAAAACACCTTATCTATTGTTTTTTTTTACAAATGATTGATGTGAGGGCAGGCCTTCAGAGATGTGTTTACAGCAACTTCTAATAACGTGCAGCAAAATATTTAGTTTGTTAATAAAAACAGTTACTCATTCATTTATTACCATAAGCAGCTAAATATGCCCATTTAAAAATGTCAATTTATGGCAGAAATTACTGTCAATGCTGCATTTAGTCATTTAAAATTCATCAGAGTCTCAGTTTTACAAATTTCAAGTCATACAATGTGGTACAAACATGTAAAAGCACAACGTTAAAATGTTTTCTAAAAAAATGATGCATAATCCTGCGCTGTAAAAACGAAAACAAAGAAGCAGGAGCTCTGCACACATGATGGAAATTCAGATAGGAATGAATGGACTGCCAGTAAACTCACTTACACAGAGAGTTAAGTGGAAACAAGGGATCAGATGCTTTCATGAGCCAGCTCACTTACGAGGGGGTATTTGTGTGTGTAACTGAGTCAAAGACAGAGCGGTGTAGGCAAAAAGTTATCAATCGCTTGAGCTTGTCTGAAACTCTGACGCAGCAGACTGTCGACAGACTGCCTCAGCTCTCCCTCTGCTCTCTGATGCCATCCTTCTTTTTTCCTGAGTTTGACTTTTTCCCCTTTTGTTCCCATTTTCTCGCTCTTATCTTCATCTCTGATTGTTAATTCCCACTCCTCTCTTACAGTAAGACCTCTGAAAGCCCCTATCTAACAACTGCTAAGTAAAAAAAAAACAGAAAAAGGCTATCAGCCCCTTTGCATCAATGACGGATAAAATGAAGACCAGCTAAGATGATAAGAGAAAGAAATGAGACTTGGAGAACCGACTGACTCCACAGAACAATACATCTTGATTCCACGCTGACATGACACCACCACACAAACAAGGCAAGAACAAACAACTACAAACATTTTGTTTACATCAAATTATGTCCTTTTTAACTGTGCATTGTAAAACAAATAGCATCAAGACATATATCCTTACTTTTAATGTACAACACACAGAGATTTCAACTTCCTTCCTTTAACCCATTAAGACCCAGATCCATTTTCCTTAAAAATAAATCATGTAGAATGCACCATGAACCAAGTGGAGCACATAACCCATTTCTGATATTTTTCTGGCACACTGATTTCACTATGGGTTCTTATGGGTTAGGATTATATTTAATCTCTTATCCACATCAACAAGGTCAAAGAAAACAAACTAAGAATGATTGAAACAAGGCATAGCAAAGCACAGCTGTCTTGATTTTATCATAGTTTGTAGTACAAAGTGAGAGCATTGTTTACAAAATCTATACCAAAGAGTGTGGCTGCTGTCTGGGTATATATATGACTATGAATATTGTTCCAGTGACAGGGCAGATCTCCATGAGGTGTAAGCTGTGTGGGAAATGTCTGTAGGGCAGCTTATGCTGAGAAAAAAAAATCACATATATTTAAAAAAAGTGTAATGTCATTCATTCATATTTTTATTTTTTATTTATATGTGTACTTACTTTATATATACTTTGTAAGACTTTTTAAGGAACCAAGAGTTTTTGGCAACAATTCCTCTTATTGAATGGGGCAATATCAAAGAGTGTTTGGTCTGGAACAGAGCCTTTTTCTTCAGAAAGTGGGCTTTATTTGTGTGGGGTTGAAAGCTTTGGTAGGAAGCAAAAAAAAAAAAAAACTTGAAGCATCAAAATGTTTGGGTCTTGTTTTCCTTGCAAGTGAATCCTGGGGCCCGTTTCAAGAAGCAGGTTTTGTTGGAACTCTGAGTTCGTGAACTCCAAATTCATGAATTACTTCTGAATTAAGGTGCAATGATTAAATCCCACTACTAATCAGACAAATCCTAAACCACACAAGGCCCAAACCTTACATCAGTTTGGCAGGAGTCTATGCCTCTTTGAGGAAAATAAACAAATCACCACACAAGAGTTTTCTTACCAATGAACACTTTCCTTCAATCCACAGGATATCCTCAGCTCAAAGCCTGACGCTAACATCGCTGAACTTGTTTCCAAAATGAAACACCAAGTATTTCAGACAAGAGACCATACAGCAAAGCAGTCAACTTTAGTGAAAGTTTCTTTGTTTTTAAAATACTGCTACATTACATTTTGATTTTAATGTAGAAAAATGTTGACAGTTAAAGACAAATCCAGAAAAAATATAGAAAGAGCTTCAGAAAAGAAATACAACTGATTTCTCTTATATATGAGGCTGTAAGTTTTTTTTTTCTCAATTCCAGTTTCCAGAATAATCTACTGTAAATTGCAAACTAACTTTAATACAAAGTTCATTTTGAAACATGAGGTTTTATTTATTTACTTACTTTTTTGTCATTGGAGAATGGGAAACGTTTTCATTAAAATTTTCAATGGAAAGCTTTGGGTAAAAAATAAAAACAATAATTTAAAAATGTTTTTGTATTTTGGTTATTTTTTTTGCTAAATTTAGGATTTTTTTTTCATTTCCATTGCATGTCCTCAATAAACAATGACTAGTTCTGCCCTGAATTTGAACATTTTTTTAGATTTAGGACCTCTTGAGTTTGATACTCCTGGTCCAAGTAGTAAGGTACTCTCCAATCTTGTTTGATGGTACATTACAAGATGGCAATTTAACAAAAAACATTTTTTTTCTTTTTCTTTAACTTTTTCTTACTCAATCTGATATCTGATACATCAAGATCCCTCAATAACGTTGTACATTGTCTTGTTACAAAACAAAGCAGGTCTATTTTGTCAAACCCAACTCTCTCTCATGGGGACAGAACAGCTGTTCAACTAATGTCAGTGTGTGACTCGCTCCCAGCTGTCTGCAACAGTTGCAACACACACACTACTTAGTGCAGAAAAGAGCAACCAGAGAGGACCATGAGAAGAGAAGAAAAGAGAAGAGATGAGAAGAGGGAAAGCCAAACAGAAGAGTCTGGACCCAGGAGTGTCGACAGCTGCCTAATGATCTCAAATAACCTCTAAGTTCTCTTTGCTACGCCTGCAACTGTTTACCCTAGTGCAAGGGTTCACACTTTGCCCACAAACACACACACAGAACAGTCACTTGTTTTCTTTGACAGACTCACACAGAAACCTTTGTCTTTTTTTTCACAACAGATTTTAGACCTGCAGCAGTGTAGAAAGACATGAAACAAACAACAGTCACTTCTGACACAAACCTGGAGGAATGAGGACTTATCTTCATCTTCTGACCAGATAAAAATATACACGAACTATCACACCAGAACTTTGTGCACAACAATTACACTTACTAATCCCTCAATGTGTGAATTCAGTTGTGTTTTTTTTTTATCTTCAGCAACATTGTTTTTTGTTGCATCTTCGTTTCCATTTTCTTACATTTTTCACTGCCTCACACTTGTATCCTCGTATGAACCCTTTGCACTTTCATTTCCTCTCTGGTTCACTGTTTCACTAACATGCACAGACTTCCTTTGCCTAGTCATGCTCTAACCTTGCTTTGACGATGTGCCCATTTGACCTTGCACAAACACCTGATCCTGAGAAGTTTCAATGACGCTGCGTCAGAGGAGTCTATCGATCAAGACACTGACTTACTGAAAGAAGACAAACATGATCACAGCGAGTCTGGCTCTCACTCCAGGGCTGTCTGGATCTCCCTGCCCTTCTCTATCTTTTTTTTCTACCCCTGGCTGGCGGCGGCAAACTTGATCTCTTACAAAGATACAGTGGTTGGCATACACAAAAGTTGGTGGAGATAAACTATCATGTTACAGCAGCAATGTACATTTGTTTTATGGATTCTAATACAAAAAGATTTTTAGGTAAAATAGACTTAGAGGCATTTCTGCTGAGTGAAGAAATCGGTGACCGATTATCTGTCGTATGACACCATGAATCAATGATGCACCATAATGTGAAAATGAACTGAGGGGTACTAAATCAGACCAGGGTAAGAATTGTTTTTACCCCAGCGGTCGCTCTGTATGAAAACTCAGATTTATCTGCACCTTGTGAAGCACATGAAGCTCAGAGCTTAGAACAGTACTGCAAAGTCAGCTGTTGCCCTGACAACATATTGCTAATTAGTTTCCTAATATGTGAGAATGGAGATTGATGCTACTTTAGCACCTACATAATCATGTATTTCATTTAAACAGAAAGTTGACAGTATGTAAAAGTATGTCAGAAAATAATCTAATAGGCTGGGTGGATGATCTGTGAGGTTGTTCTATAGCTGGTCATGCCTCGGTACAAGAAGTAGTGTTACCAAAAGATCTATGGTCATTTGTACATTTACATTTATGTTTGGGTAGATAATAAGTCTCAAAGGCCGCCGGATTTTTGGCCACATATTTGTCTTGACTTGCATGCTAAATATATAGTAACATATCGTTGCAGTAAGTTCAAGCCTTTTTTCGTATTACATGCAAACTATAATCCTCAAAATACTGAGAATTCAAAATCCAGTGTCACAGAAAAAGTTAATTGTAGAAATGTGTGGTGTCTCACCTTAATTAGCTAATTAAATCAAAACCACTGCATAGGTTTCTTGAGCCTGGGTAGGCTATGCAATCACGGCAAAAAGTGCTGACTCAACAGACGTGCAGAAGACAGTCACTATGTACAAGGAGAGCAAGACACAACATTTTTTTGCTAAACAAGCAAAATGAGGCGCTACTAAAAAAATAGTTAAAACGATACAAGCAAATTCATTAGAGCTGCTGCTCCATAGATCTACATGTTTTGCATTGAATCTAATTGGGCTTATGTTCCTGAAAACAAGTTTTTTTTTACATGTAACTAATTAAAAGTGCTGTAAAAATTGTGACTTTTTGAATATTTAGTCTCAACATTTTGCCAGATTTCTTTTTGTTATTCTTTTTTTTGTGCTTATTTTTCGACATGGTCTGAACCTGCACAGTGGTGTGGGGACCATTAATGTCACCTCACAAATAGTGAATGTGAGTCTGTCTGTGTGTTGCCCTGTGATGGACTGACAGATTGTCCAGAGTTTAGCCTGCCTTCACCCTGACATGGCTCAAATAGGCTCCAGCAACCTACAGAACCATCCACAAGTAAAATCTGACATTTCCAATTGAAAATTAGGTTACTGCTCTAATCCACAAGCTGTTGCTTTTCTTCAGCTTACCATTAATTATTTGATATCATCAAAAACCTTTAGACTAATTTTGAAGTGCTCTAATGTGTGATGAGTTCAATGGTGTGAAGTAAAGTCTACTACATTCTATTTTGTCTGAGTTTGTGCCAGGTCGTGCCTTTAACAAAGCGACAGGCAAAACAGCTGTTTTGCCCATAGCCAGAATTGACCTCAATTGATAGATCAATGGACGTCAATAACCAGTATTAGGGAGCACCGGATTATTCAGCAAATTTTCTGTTTTTGAAAAAATTACGGAATTTTAAGTGTTTTGAAAAATAGGGCAGGGATTGCTTAATAAGCTTGGATTTTTGACAGAGATGCACCAATAACAGTGAAAGTAACTATTTTTATTTAATTACTGCTGACATTAACTCGCTACTATTACTTTTGCTGCATTGAGATGATCATATGTGACAGGGTGTCTTTTATTTTGAAAGGAACTTTTGTCAAAAGTTGAAAAAAAAACAATTTTCTTTTACCGTTTGTGTTTTATTCATGCAAAATGATAGCATAAATGCAAATCAGTCTTATTTTTAAAGGGGGAGAAGGAAGACTTTTTGGCTCTTACTGGGTTGTAGTCAGTGAGAAATCAACGCAAATGGCTCTTTCGGAGTTGAAGGTTGCAGACCTCTGGTATAGGCTCTTTATTGTCTCCTATCTCATTACATGTTCTGAAAAATAGTTGATGGGACTTAGTTTTTTTGAAGTTTCACTGTATAATAACACCATTGGTTTCACAGAGCTTCCCTTTTTTGGCTTCTATTAATACCAGAGAGGAATTGGCATTGCTTCTACTGTTAACTATTACACTTATTTATTAAGTCTTTTTGAAATAATTTTTATTGAAAAATTCTTCTACTTACTAAGCTTCATTTTCTATTGATCATGTTCCACTCCTAGCAGATTGATAAAGGTATAACTTCTTACCATATAACTTTAAAATTAGCGACCAGTGTGTTACGGCCTAGTAAAAAAAAAATTACCTTTACCTCTTACATTATCCTCCTAAATTATAGATGCTGATCTAAGAGCACGGACTCACTGGACAGAGTAAAAGCTGGCTAACAGCCGACACCACGGCTAAACCACATGTGAAGCAGCCAAATAGAAGAGGACAGGCCTTTCGATTTCTAGCACATAATGAGCGACTTGCAGCATTTACAGATTACCACATAAACTGTGTAGTTCATCTTATGGCAGAACTACTATATCAGCTGTTTCAGACTTGGCTTACACACAATGTGATGTTCAGAGGCTTTACGTCGGCAGTGTGAGACTGTTGGCTGCATATTCCCTCAGAAAATGGCAAAAGGAGAATCTTTAAAGAAAAAATACAAATAAATGAAGATTGTTGCATTTACAGAAAAATGGAAGCTATAAAAATATTTGTACTTCATATTTTATTTTTTTCTTGTGTCTGAGTTAAAAAGTAGAAAATATAAAAATGATGGCCTTCATAAAACGCATTTATTTAGGGAACAGCTCAGATTTCTACAGTACAGAAAAACTATCTACTTTAGTCAAAACTAATCTCAGATATTTGTTTGATTAATAAGTAAACCATGTGCAAGAGCAAAACAGAGCTTATTCATGCAGCAAAGCATACTGTGCTGTATATGAGCTAGACAGGCACTGCCTGCTCCAGACTGTTTGCAGTGCCCTCCTTATGGACAATGACTCACCAACACAGCTTCTCTCCTCACCCATTTCCCATGCTTTGTCTCATTGCCAGATAAAAGGTTGGGCAAAGGACCCTGCTCAAAACAAGACACGGCACTGAAAATTAAAGCAATCGGCTCCAGCCCCAGACCCTTGACCAATCTACACATGGTAAAGGAAGCTGAAACCCTGGCTGGGTTTTCATGGTGGGATGAATGATGCTAATTTGTATCGCTGTAGCTCATAATAAGGCCTGTTGATGGAAGTAACAGATGTTTGCATGTGGAGAAGAGACAAAAAGAGTGACATTGGAAAATTTAAAATAAACCGATAAATAGGAGGTGTTAAGATAAAGAGAGGAAAACTCATTCAAATGTGGGCCATTATGCAGATACTGCAGCTGGCAGCAGTGGAATGAGGGTCAGCAACAACAGAAGACGAGGCTCAAATGAACACACACTGCTTGCATGCACATAAATGTGGTTATTAGGGAAAAAAGGTTCCAAAAACTCTTTGCACTACCATTAAAAAAAACAATCTAAAGTGATGTATTGTAGTGTTTATTAGTAGAAGTTCTGGTGGGTTCATGAATTTATTTTATCTAAATGGCCTGTGTCTTAGTTGTAAGGTCTGCTGCACAACAGCAGGTGTTTCTCAAGGTGTGAACAGAACCCAAAGACCATTTTAAATCTGAAAATCCTCCACCTTCTCATTGGGTTGAAAAGTTTTACAGTTAAAAGCTACAAAATTTTCAAAATGTGACTTTGTATCCAAAATTTAGTTTTATCATCTATAGTTTGTTTTTGGCGCACATAACACCCCGTGAGTAAATGAATTCCCCTTTTCTCTAAACTTCACTAAAAGCTGAGTAAATCATAAGCCATAGCAAACATTTAGAAGTTGTGTTTTGGGGTCTCTGAAGTTGGACTTTCTACATCTTTGCTTTGTGTCTTGCATCCTCTTTTGTGGTTGCGTTTTGTGTGTGCACCTCTAACCATACCTTAAAATATCACAACAATGACACAACATTTCCTGCAATAATCACAACTTAAGAAAAAACTGCCAAGTTTAACATGTGAAACATTGAAGAACAAATTCAATGCATACCTGGGCAGTGTAGTTTCTTGTCTTGTCAGTCTTTCAGAAAATACATGGTCATATCAAAACCACCAGTATATAATGTCAGCAGTATCCCAGAGAAACTTTGCATATGAATCAAGTTAATCAACTGACTAAACAGAAAAGTAAACCACACGCAGGACAAGCATAGTATGAGGTTACTTGAAAAAGTACCAAAAAACCCAGAACTGCTCCTTCGCCTGCGCTATTCTTACACACTAAAGCACCAACTCACACACACACACACACAGAGTTACAATCATCCTCCTTAAAAGCAAAATGTCATGCTTTAACTTTTAGCCTAAAGTGAAAGAAACGTCTACTAAACATGAGACCCATAAGAGCTGTTATTAAAACTGACTCTTCTACAAAACAAAAATAAAAAAAACCTTCAGCTCACAGAAAGAGCCCTTAAAACACACAAACAGTACATCAGCGTGCTGCCTGTATGCACACATGACAGATTGGACAGCATATTATGAGCCAGTGCCATATTGCCAATGAGGCAGATTATCATAAACAGATGTAGTATAGATTCTTACAAGAATTTTAGCTCTCTGAACCTCCTGCATTATTGTTGCACTTGTGGCTCTCTATTTTGATAAGTTTTTTACATGCAAATTCAAGTGTGTATACCGACATGAGAAACAACACAGAAAGACAACAAACCTAATGGCCTCAGCTAGAGTCAGAGCTCTGTCAGGCTATTTCTATCTTCCAAAACAACATTCACTTTTAAAAAGCCCCAGCTCTGCAGGATTGCTATTACCAAATGCATAATGATCTGCGAGTTATTGGTTTGAAAAAGATTTCCCCAGTCTTGTTTTGTCTTTCCAAAGCCTTCCATTTGCATACAGATGGCTGGGGGTTTCACTCATGTCAGAACTTGGAAATACTAGTTTGTTTGGTTTTCGTGCTGCAAGGCAGTCTTTGGAAAAATGTTGTCGTTTCCAGTTTTTCCAGGCCCTTCTGTGGTGAGAGAAGTACAACTACCACAGAACTGGAACTATTGATTCGTAATAAAATATAATAAACCCCCTCAAAAATAATGTTCTGAAACACATAAAATGCTGATGGGAAATAAGTGTTTGGGACAAAATGCACCTCCGAGTGCATTTATGCTATCGACAAAGGGTTAAAGTTCTGCACTTTGCATTGTTATACACATTTGAATGACCTAAAACCACAAATCACAAACTCAGGCCAGTAATTTAAACTCAACTCGAGCTGCAGCGCTTTACTTACTATGTTTGCTGTTGTTTTCAGATGCTGGTGAGGTTTTAACAAACTCCTGGGAATCCAACTGTTTAGTCCGGCTTCTTGGCAGACCCAATGAGGACATCTTTCCAATCCTGGGGCCACTGGGGCTTTCCATACCTGTAAAGTAATATTGTAAGGAATCTGGAGGAAGATATTTGCATCTAAAATCAATCTTAGAATATTATTTATTAAACTGTTTATGTTTTATATCAAAACATTATTAGTGCTATAATACAGCCTGTTATGACACTGTCTGTAATGCACTTTCTTTATGTTGATCGTTTAAGGTTTTGAGAGGAGACGCACACATCATCTGCTGTAGTAATGAGGGAGTGACCTTCCATGTTTCATTTCAAAATCAATATTCTCTCTAACACACTAACTTCATGCTCTTCCCATTAGATAAAAGGTGAGTTGGAGAGGTGGAGGACAGCAGTAGCTTTTTCTGAGCGAAACTGCTTTTCTTCTTTAATTATGACTGGATGCATGAGGCGATGAGGTCACCGGGTCAACAGCAAAGTTTTCTGCTGAGAGTTTGTCCTCATTTGTCGGCTGAAAATAATTTGGACCCCACAGACCAGGAGTACCGTTGGGTTTTTATGCAGCCGTCATCTACAGAATGTCTTCTGCTCTTGTTAAATTCTCACTATTGTCATGGGAAAGTCTAATGACAGGATGCTGACAATGGATTATTATGCTGAGCGCTAGCGACTGTGATCCAATATGCTTTTGTCTTGTCGTGCCAGTCTTTAAATCAATTACAAAAGCCCGTAAAAGAGTCCCTGTGTGGGCCAATCAGTGCTCATTGTCCTGCCGTACTGTTTAGGATGAAAATGATGGCTCGTCTCTCATGTCAGTTATGTAACATGCTCACAATTTTGTTTTAAAGTTTTTCCTTTTTCATATGCTTTAATCTAAATGCTATGCCTTAGTCACAAGCTGCGGATTTTTGGGTTGTCCGGGCCCGTGAAGGGTCGTAGACAGGTGCTGTCGCATTTCCTTGCATCGTAAAGGGAACGTAGGTGTGTCTTGAAGTTCCCTTGGGCTCCTAGAGCAGTCTGCAGGTGTCAAAAAGGTTATAAAAAAAATGAAAAATCCATGTGAGATGCCTTCGTCTCACCTACATTCACCTTTCTTCACTAGTATGCTTGCAGAAAAAAATGTGTATAAACATTTTTACTCTATGGACTCACTGAGTGGTCTACGATCCTTAAATCATATAGACCACCTGTGTCAAAATAACCATTCTAACTTTTGTAGCATGCTTTTGCTAATTCTATGTTTATTAAATATTTTTTTTATGCAGTGCAAGTTACTGAAGTTATAACCAGATTATTTGATAAAAGTAGGTGGTCTCATGTCGTACATTGAAAACATTAGATTGACAGATTCTCCTGAGCTTGCTTTCAGAGAAAATGGTGTGAATTTCAAAGTGGCCGCCATAGAAATGTTGATTCGAACCAATCAATGCTTATTGACTTCACCTGGTTCCAACCATAGACAGTGTATAAAGAGAACTGGACAGACTATCCCCCCGCCCCAACACATTCCAAATAGGAAGTACCAGCTGATCCCAGAAAGCCAAAATCCCATAGACTTCTATTGAGAAATGAACAGCTATTACTCAGTCATTCTGTTTGTCAGAGTAACCATTCTTGCTCTGGTGTCTCTTTTTAAAGTGTTCTTGCTAAAACATTTTTTTCTTTCCATGACATATTTTCTTTGTTGCAAGTTTTTCGAGTTATAATCTGGCCAATCAGATGCATCAATGCATGTGGTGCCCACTGACACCCCCCTCCCCAACATTCAAGATGCTTGATTGACAGATTTTGCCCTAGCCCACTTTCAGGGGAAGGGGTGTGGCTTTCCAACAAACTCATTCCTGATTTGCAAGAGTGGTTGCCATAGAAATGATGACTCTGAGCAAACGTTGTCTGGTTCCAAAATGGCAAAGTCCAAACCGTTAGAACCAGAGGTAAGGTATTTTCTATTTGTGATGTCACAGCCTTGGTTCATCTATCTTTATATATGTCAGTAGTTCCAAAATGTCAGCATCCGTAACGTGGAAAAATGGTGACTGAATTGACTTAATTTCATTGAATCCGGAAGTAAGTCATTTTCTATCGATGACATCACACTAACTCGGTCCAGTTCTCTTTTACAGTTAATGGTTGTGACTAAGGCTTTAAAAGTAATACTGATTTTTTAAAGTAAAACAACAACAACAAAAATAATAGTAGGTAAAACAAATTAGTTGGGTTTAAAAGACAATTGTGAATATTAATCAATACGTTTTTGTCAAAATAATTACCTGTAAGGAGAATTTTTTATAGTAAAACGTTTTAAAATAAAATATCAATTAAGATAAAATAAGGCTTAAATGAAAATATTAAAACAAAGTGACACCCACTCACCTCTCAAATTTATTTTTGCTGACAAACCAAGGTAGAAACTACAATTTTTAATAGCACGTGGCATCGTGCAGATGGTTAGCTACTACACTGTTATATCGGGCTGAATTACAACAACCAAACAGTGTTCACCCTCGCATTCCACACCCACCTGAACAGTCGAGCAGTCACCCAGCACCAGGAGCCGAGTGGCCCCGGGTCACCCACGTGATAGGGAGGGGGGTCAGGAGACAGGCACCGACGTGGGCGTTTTTCCACCAACGCTATGTTACATGGCAATCACACCTGCCGAGCGCCAAGGGCCGGTCACGCGGAGGTCGGGGAGGCTGAGAGGAAGGAAGCGGCCACTGTCGTCCTGTTTCTCTGTGTGTCCCACTCCTCCCCACACAACACACGACGAAGAGGAGCGGAGAACTGGAATTTCCTATTCAAATGATGGGAGAAAATCCCGGATAGTTCCCTCTTATTTCCAGTTTCCCGGCGCAGCGTCCCCTCCTTTCCTGCATTAATATGTACACCACGAGGCACTTCTCCCAGCTCCGTGTTTCCTCAGACACTCCAGAAAACAACGGAAAGACAGCTGTGTTCCACACTCCTTAAGGAAAAATATTAGAATACGGGATGGTTTATATAGGCAGTGAAGCAAAATGGCGACTTTATTACGAAGGAGGAGTAAAAAAAAATCCTCGCGCTGGCCGGAGCAGAAGAAGGGAGGCACTAAATATGTTTAGTGCAGTAATGTCGACGGTTAGTTGGAGTAAAAGAGAAAAAATAAGAAAAATGTGCAAACACGTCAAAATCTCGGTCGGCTCGCCGCTCCGCTGCTTACCTCGCGATTTTTCGTTAAACGTTGGCCGCCGTACACTGTCACAGTGATGTGTGTTGGCTCGCGCGCACTCCACCTTTGACAGTTGCGACCGAAGCCGTGCGGTAACTTGCGAGCTCTCGCGTTATTGTTGTTGTGGATTTCCAGTGGGGGAAAAAAAACAAAACAAACGGGCAGCTGATGGACTCGCACTCGCAGCCGCAGCCCCGGCGACTCTTCCGACGTAACGGCGCTCTTGCTTTGACGAAAGAAGAAGAAGGGAGGAAAAAAAGGGGGTCAGGGCTTGAATTCCTCATATCAGCCCCTCGCGAAGTGTTCGCGTCGAGTTACTGAATGTCGCCTCCATGGGAGCTAAAAAAGCTGCCAGAATGGACTCTCTTTGAGTCTCTGTGGGTTGTTGTACTTGTCACAAACCGGTGCTGCTGTCACATTAAAAAATAAAATCTAAAAACGTGTTCATCCCAGCTGCATACTTTATTTTTTTCTAATAAACCCAGATTGATGTCATAATTTGTTTTTGATGGAGTTCCAAAATTCAAGGTCAATAGCCATTAATCCCGCTGATGTAAATACACATCACATGGTGCCGCAATAGATGCAGGATTGGATCTGTAATCATTGCTGTAGCAGCAGCTGCACATGCAGGCATTTATCACAGCTATTCAGAAGTCTTTCATATGGTGTAAACTCACAGCTTCCTAAAGGACTCCTTCATGGCATCACCGCTACTTTTTTTTAAATCTTTTTTTACATTTAACAACACTGGGGATTTATTTTCTGTTTAACTGGTTCCAGGCATTTTGGCCTAGGTAAGAAATTTGGGAAAACATGATGTAATTTATGCATCAAAAAAGTTCTAACTGTGACCAGTAGGGGGCAGCAGAGTTCAATGTTCATCTCCTCTACAGCTTTCAAAGAGCCACTCCAATCAAATAGTGTAGAAATTTGGTCTTCTGGAATTTCTGAGTATTTCTTTATTGAAATCATTGTGAATAAGGAGCAGACAAAAAAAAAGGGAAATAGCTTGTAGGTACAACAGTCGCGGGCCACAAGCTCCCTGCATCTACTTACAGATACATGTTCGTTTTTCCCATTCAAGCTTACATTTGGCTCGAAACTCAGAAACTCCAATATTGCATACCATTTTTGTTGCAGACGTAAAACTAGATTGAGGTGTTGTAAGCTTGCGGGAGAAAGTGTAAACACAGGGATTATGGGAAATGAGGGAAGGCTTACTTACCATGCCCATAACTCAGAGGCGAATTTAGAAAATGACACAATTTGTTGATTTTAGCTAAAAATGATATAATCATAATTAAAAGACCACTAGGAGTGGGAATGCTTATAAAATAGATCAAAAAGTGATTGGAGTGAGGCTTGAAGGCACTATTTGTTTTTCATCATACATCATATGTGCTAAAATATTACAGATATTGCCTCAAATGCAAAAAAAAAAAAAAATGTATTAAAAAAGCAATGTACTATTAAAGCTTATCAGCCAATTATGCACAGTTCCAGATGGTCCAGAATTTGGGAATTAAATTTTCTGATTTCACATAAAAAACACATACATCATAAGTTAATAACTATGATTATTTCATCCTCAGATTCCAACCACTTCTCATTTTGCTTATAACCATTTTACTTCCACATGAGGGCAATGTAGTTCTGTGGTATGACACAGCTCTGTACAGATGTCACTAATACATCACTTTTAAATGAGCAAACTGTTGACTTACTAGCAATTGCCATTCTCATAAACAGCATTTCCAGCTGTCAACGTCAAATCTGCTTCCCGTCTTTTCAACAGATGCTGATAAATGCCTCACATGTGATGTTGTTTGACCCATGATTATTCATTTGGACCACAGCAGAGATTTATGTCCCCACTTGTGCTCTGCTGAGAGAGCAAAAGGGCTCTTAATGGTTTTTAAAAGAAGTGACCAGGTGGTGCCGGCAGCTCACTTAAAAGCTTGAAAGAGTCAATCCTGAAACATAATGCATTACATCGTCTTTGCTCCCTTTAAAGTTCAGCGAGCCTGCTGTACTTTTTGTGGCCAGCTTTCACATTTTCATGCCATCAATCAACCTAATTGAAGCAACCGTTAAGGGGTTTCTTCACAACTAGCTGATGAGAAATTTCAGTGTGGCTGGAAGGAAGAACCCAGAAGTCCTTTGGCAGATGAAAAATGTATATTTATAGTTCTTGAAACATACAAAGAAAAAGCTTTCCAAAACAGAGACAGTGTGGATTTTGGACAGGATGGATCGTCATACACAATGTAATGTCAAAATGTAGTTTAAAAATATTGCTTTTGTTATTTTTTAAAGGATGTATGTATTTGATTTTGTAATTTTTCTCAATAATTGTAATAATAACGATAATGAAAGCTTTTTGCTCTCCCTGTGGCTCCGCCCCTGATACACGTGCAACTCTACTATGATTTTCGACTCCTTTTTTCATTTCTCCAAACTGATTGCACATAAATTGATGAGATAGATATGTATAGTTGCACTTTCAATTGCTTTTCAGCAGTATAAAAAAATATGGCCTAGAAATTGTGCAATCCATGGAGTTTTACTAAGACATTGCAAAATCCAAATCTTCTTTTCCATTTGGGTGATTGAGTGGTAAAGAACTGGAAGACTCCAGTTGAAAGAAGAGTGTAGTACATTTCAGGATGAACTTGATTGGAAAATACTGTGGCCTTGGAGTAACTTTATATTGTTAGTTATTTATAATATGAGTATATAAAATAGGTTATGAATATTTTTCAAAATGTGCTTTGTCTTCAATGGTCCAGCAAACCATCCAGAGAATAACCTGCCTTCGCTCAATAGTGGATAGGCTCCAGCATCCCCTTGACCCTTAAAGAAATGAAGCGGCTTTAGATGATGGATGGAAATCTGAAGGTTTACTAATGTTTGCCAATAGTTTTGCAAACTTGTCAAGTATGCCAGCTTCATCATAAGAGCAAAACCATGGAGAGAAAATAGACTCATCCTGATTTATACCTGCACAATTCTTGATTTGTCTTTAGATTTGTGTGTGTGTAATTCTTGATTTGCATAATTAATGTAAAAAAGTCTAAATATGTGTTTTTAAATATTTAGACTTGATTCATGTGTAATTTTTAAAGATTTGTGTGTGTGGTTAGTTTCAATCTGTTGTAATTTTTAGTTGTGCATGTATAAAATGTACATATTTTTTGAAGTTCGTAATTTTTGTATATGTGAATACACAATTGCAAGTACATAAAGTTATGCACAAAATGCATTGTATGAGCTACAAATCAAGATGTATGGGCTGAGTCTATTTTCCCTCCATACAAAAAACACAACATTATTTTGTTATCACCTTTTTTCTTTCTTTTTTATCAAATTCTATTCAGCTGTAAGCAAATACGAATCATAAAAGAGGATTGACTGTAAAAAAAAAAGTCTGACCTCATTCTGAGTTTAAATGTGGTGCTGTGCGCACACATTAAATAAGGAAATGGAGCGGGTGGAGCAAACACAAAATAAAAGGTTGAAAGCTTTATTGTTCTACTAAGAGAGACTTAAACATGCTCTTTTAGGAATGTAAGCTTCAAATTTTCTAGAATACTCCAGAATTCTAGAAGACTCCCCCCAAAAAACTTTCACAACAGCACCACACACTCCCAAATGTCACAGAAAAGACACTTAATAGTAAACAGTCCCCAATTAACTGCAGCATCCAACCATCTGTTGTGCAGATTTATCTCCTGTCAAAGTTGAGAAGGTCACTGTTCACTGAATCTGTTTATCATACATGTGCCCTGTTATTAACAGGTGAGATGCTTCACGTCTCTCAGTAATTGGATCCCAGAGTGTTTGTGAGTCTGTCAGTGTGTCACACTGAGGCAAAACGTGCGTCTATTTAAGTAACGCTGTTTTGCATTCACAGCTGAAGCAAAAACTCAGAGACCCTGAATGACCCCAAGAAGAAACTGAAATCTGAGGCATATTGTGTTGTAAACTTTTCAATGGACACATGTTTCATATTGGGCTTTAGATCAAGTTCTTCTAGTATATATGTGTGTGATGTACATGACTCTTCTGAAGTGTTTTTGTTTTAATTCTGTAGCCTTCAAAATAAAAGTATTAAAAAACAAAAGAAATACAAAACTCTTGATGCAATTCAAGGTTAGGACTTCATCCACTGTCAAAGTTTTCAAGATAAAAACTCAAAACTCATTTATTTGGCTTAGCTTATAAGAAGTTTACACATGTTCACGTGTTTTAATTAGATTTTATGTACTGATTGTTTTTGTGGGATTTGTGTGTGTTTTTGAAGTATTATTGCTATTTTGAACTACATTTTTTATCATTATTTATTTATGTAATGCATTTTGACGTGTTCCTTAGCAGGAATAGGAATATATATATATAAATAAAGTTGATATTGAATATGATATCCACTGAGTTAGAGTCTCATGCAATCTAATATTTGTTTCACTTTCCATCAAGAGCAGGATGGTTTTGTGATGAGAATAAAGAATACAAAAACTGTATCTAAGCTTTAGTTTAGCTAAAGTGACCCCATCTAAACATATATGTAGTTTTCATGGAAAAAATATGACATATGTATATTTTTCTAAGAAGTAAAAAAAAAAAACGTTTTTGAGCCTAACAGTATTTATGTACTGTTAGGAAATCAATTTTTTTTTTCTTTCAAAGAGCTACAAATTATTTTTTTTTAAATCACTCTTAAATAGATTTAAGCAACTTCCCTCCTTTTCAAAAATAAACTAAGTACTTATTTTTAAATGTTATTTAGACACACAAGAAATGCTGATTGACAGGATTTTTTGTCCCAAATAATAATAAATAAATTATAGAAATGTTAAATAAACTGGATAAACTTGTTATTTTGAGATCATGCATAAGTTCACCAACAATTTGTTGTTTCCTTTTCTTAAGGATATATGTTTGCATCTATGTGGCTGTAGTAACATCCCAGTGAAGAAAACAAAAACAAAACAAGACCATATGTTCATTTTAATTGGTTTATTCCAAAAGACAGTTGTCCTTTCATACATATATGCATCTTTGTTATTATAAAGTGAAAGAACCTTTAAAGTTGTCATCCATTTTGGAGAGCTAATCAAAGAAACAGAAAATGGTAAATATACAGATCATCTGGTAATTTGAAAATAACAGTTTTTTAATACTAACAGTCAGTAATATACATTATCCAAAGACAACTTGTCAAAAGACTGAGAGAAATAAAGGTTTTGCTTCTTGAAAATGTGTTTTTATCTCATGTCTGTCTACAGTATAGACTTGCATTGTATATAATTAAGAACAGTTTCTTCAGGTGTTCTATTTTTATCTGTTATCATGTAAATGATAATTTCTCCAATGATTATTATGTTAATTCCTGGAATAAATATAGGAACCATTCATTCAACAAAACACTAAAGTACTGCTACAATATTACAGTATCACAGTATAAAGTACATGGAACTCTACAATACTATCTCACTGGCGTCCTGCAGGGAAGTCTCAGTACAAAAAGCTTTCTCTTTGAAGTGACATTCAGAATTGTGTACTGAAATATTTAAAATGATGAACAATAACACAGCTCTCAAAAAATATTTTGGATTAGGTAGTTAATAGAGTTCTTTTGTTTGGAAATGTTCAGTTTGTACAGGAGGAGATGAAGACGACGGATGGATAAAAGTTGTTATGATATGAAACAACAAATGTACAATTCAAATTTATTAAGAAAAGCATGTATATGCTCAGAAGAAATGTATATATTTTTTATTTGCTTAAAAAACCCCAAAAAATCTCTCTCCAGTTACATTAATGATGCTTTTTTATGTTGCAGTCAAGCCGGACATGATTCTCTTTTGATGCGCATCAGATTTACCGCTTATAGCCTTAACGCCCCGGCGGTGGAGCAACTGCCAAAGTTGTCCTAGACTTCATTCGTTCCCACATCACAGAAAACATGGATGATGTTGAGCGAGTAGCTTGGATTTATATGTTTTGGAGAACCCCACAGAGGCACCGGCCAGCACGTGACTGTGTCTGGGATCACCAGATCATCCGGAGTCTCTCCCGGGACGGTGCACTTCGCTCTTGCAACGAGAGATGTGCCTGACGGCCGTTTTAAACATTATTTTTGTCTGTCTGTGGCCCAGTTTGAGCATTAACCCGAGAGGGGAAAATTCAAAATAAAACTGGAGGGACCTTTTATTGGTGTCTTGATAAAAATAGGAAAAATATCATAAACTCATGGAGCTGGAGCGATCGCACCCACTACGATGGCACCCATGGTGGCTCCGTAAAACGGAGGCTGGTCTGCATAGTCGGCGGTGCTAGTCGCTAGGTCTTTGCTAGCTCTGCCGGACCCTGGGTGGTGCTAGCATGCTACGCTGTCCATTGGGTGGCTCGCTGGCGTAGGGGGCGTGATCACTCCAGCTCCATGAGCTCTGTGACAGGCTGGTGGCCTGTCTAGTGTGTATCCCGCCTTTGCTCAACAGTTTCTGGGACAGTCGGTTAAGAAAATAGATGGAAGTTCCGCACGAAAATCCCCGCATTGAGCAGCCATATTGTTTTTTTTTTCTATCTTCTGATCGAGTCACTGAAAATGTCACATGTTCAAAGTCCCTGATTGGTTGATACGCTCACTGCGCCCAAATTGTGCAGGAACTCAGATTGTGTCTGTACCTATCCTTAACATTGAAACTTGAAGCTTCTGCCGCAGTAATCCGGTGTAAACGCAGCATTAGTCCTCATACAGGGATTCCAATGGAGTTTATTTGATTTATTTATGAATTGTTTATCTGAGTTTCAAGAAAATTAGAGCTTAATTTAAATCCGTGTTTTTATCATAATACAATAATTCATTCGTTTAGCGCCACTGAACTAAAACCATGTCAGAAAAATAATGTATTAGTGCTATGAATCCTAATTATAAAAACCATAAATCAAACTCAAATTTCTGTTGAAATTGTAATATCACTCTGAACCACATGAGACACAAAACTCTGTGATAACCTTTCAAGATCAAACTGGCATCCAATCTAGATGATCATCAGGCCGGTGGATGTTTCGTTGCATCATTAGGCTAAAGTGGGTATCCCTGCCTCAAACGAGGCTTTGTCTCTGTTTCTGTAAACCACATTGGCCGGGATGAATGAGAATCCTCCAAACCAGCTGGCATGTAGTGTGGAGGCTCATCCTCTTCCCTTTCACTTGTCGATTCTCTGCTCGCATATCTGAATACAGCAGCTTTTCCACGGCTCCTAGAGACGTATTGTGATGGGGGGTGAGGAGAAGGGCTGCCAAACAGATCCAAAGCTGAGCTAAGAGTAATTTCCAAAGGAAGCTGTGAAGAGAGGAACGGAGAGAGGGAAGCGCATGATTAGAATTCACATGGTGGCAAAAGCAGAGGTTAAGGAGCAGCAATTGAGTGTTTAGCAGATCTGTCTCTTTATGAGCCAGGTGAATGGTCACAATAAAAATCTGTGACACCAGATTTTTAGTTCACAAACACACGAGTTGTGAGAAACGTATTTCACTGCGTCTCAGCCTTGAATGCTGAGCCCATGATTGTCCAGAATCTGAATGAAAAAGCATCAAATGGGCCAATGGAGAGCTGTTGCTGCTGACCTTTCTTCACGCAACACGCTGCACGTCATAATGAGGATTAATAACAATAATTTAGCCCAGAGAAAAATATGGCAGCCATGTTTTATGACAGCCATTGTAAATTAATATAAATGGGATAAAAACTGCATTAGAATTAAAAGAGGACCAAATAAAGAGACACTAATGCTTTGTGGGAAACAAAATAGTCATTATTTTTAAATAGTTTTAATTTAAAAATAATATATTACAGAGTTGATTACACATTTTTCTTAATTCCCTTGACTTCTGACTGAACAGCAAAGTGGTTTTACCTGAAAAAGTATTTAGCTTCATTCTAAAAAGTCCCAGGTGTCAGTGGGAAAGCAGAAATTGAGCTTTTAGCGTTTCATTTTAGAATTAAACCCTCCTCTCCTGAGATCAGTGGAGGACACAGCACCTGTTCCTGAATACAGAAAAATGCAAATGAACACCTGAGTGAGGCAGAACCAGGAGCTGACAGAGTGTTAGAATCGAATCTCGAGCTGCCTCCATAGGAAAACTTTTTTTAGCACATCGTGAAGCCATCAGCGCGACAGAAATGGACAGTGAGAATAAAAAGAATGTGTGCTGAATTTGACCTTAAATCTGACACACCTCATCATCTCCTCTGTCTGTCATGTTCAGCTTCATTCAAGCTACAGTTCATGTGGCAGGGACCACACTAAATTCTTATTTGCATGGGTAGGACCCCCACAGCTGGGAGGTTACCTCAACGTTTCAATCGCTTTACACAGGTTTGTATTTTCATCACTTTGTTGAAGTTAGATAAGATTGTGGCTTGAGACAGGGCTTTAAAGAAGAGCACAACTGACTTTGATTTAAAATTGACCTGTCAGGGAAGGAAAGTGCAGGAGAAAACAACAACCTATGACTCAGCTGGAGCTGGCAAACAGATTTTCACAGGTCTTTAAACCACAAGTTTTTTTCCGATGTTTCTATTTCTGTGTGATCCTGAGGACTCTCAAATGGCCACATCTCCACTATTGAAAAGTTTATTTTTTATTGAAACTTAAACCATTTTGAAAAAAGAAAAAAATGCAATATTTAAGAAAGATAAATGAAAAGAAGAATCAGAAAGGCCACGTTTTAGAATATGTTGTATCTAGGTATTACTTCTAGAATAATAACATTTTTAAGAGAATTCATGACACACACTTTATTTTGTTCAGAATGAGCACTAAAATTTAAAACTTGCTTTGCAAACACAGTTTTAATAGAAAAAAGTTATTTTTTTAAATTTTATTTTAAAAGGAGTTTTGAAAACTGTTGTAAAAGTTAGTTCCAATGGGAGGATCAGCACCGTGTGTTTATGTTCTTGGATTTAGTGTTCAGGTTATGTTGTCAGATTTGTCAGTTTCTGTTACAAAGTTTTATTTGTTTTCTCTGTGCCATCTTCCACTTTTTTTATTTTATTTTTTATTTAGGTCATTTAGGGTGTATTCAGACTGAACAAGTCCATTGGTCTGGACCGAGTCTGCTTATTTTGGTCCAAATCGAGTCCTGAACCTGCCGCTTGGTCTGTATTCAGACCATCCAGACTGCTGTCAAATGGGCATTTCTGTTTAGAAGTTTGTAGACAAAAACTTGTGACTCAAGATCTCTTTAGTCAGTCACGAGGGTGTGGCAAAACAATGAGAGCAGGAATAACATAAGTTCTAAGCTTTGCAATCTTTACTGGGATGGTTCACTTATTCAAACTTTATATTTTGCTGATCAATTTTGAACATCTGTATTTCAATGAGTTGCTATGTCTCATTGTTATTCCACGTTTGTCCACAGCGTGTGGTTCCTACTGTTTACATCCCATAATGCCTGGCTACGGTGGCCATTTTGGTCCAGTTGTTCCACTCCGAGAATGGAGTCTATTCAGACTGAGAAAAAGCAAACAGGCTCAGTCCAATTAAAAACAAATGGTAACCCAAAATATGGGTCTGAGAGTGGTTCCTGGTCCCAGAACAGGGTCCGATTTGGTGGATTCAGACTAAAAATTTGTTCTGAATTATCAGGGAAAAAGAACTCAGGGTCACTTTAAGTGAACCAAATGTGTCCACTCTGAATACACCATTAGTTTTTACTAATGTATTTCAGTTTCTATCTGTTAGAATTCTCTGACCATGCAAGTCCATTTTGGCTCTTAAGGAATGTGTCATCTAACAAGTGAGAACAGTAGCTTTCAAATACATTTTTTAGAAATGAAGAAACGTTTTGACAGTTCTAAATATTTTAGACCTTTGTCTTTACAAATAAAAGTACCGGTTTTAGATGAAGATAAAAGCTGGGGAAAAACTTACTGAACATAAAAACAGACTTTCAACATTTTAAACATATAAATGCACTGTGAAGCTTCAGTGGGTTTTATGGTTCAGATTCAAGACAAACATGTCTTATTTGGGTTTCACTTCTGTATTTTCAATTTTTTTTTCAAAAGTTATTGTGAGATCAATATCTAATTTTTGCAAGTCAGTTGCAGATGAATCAGACTTGAAAGGTGGTATGACAGCTCAGCTAAATCTACCAAACAGTAAGCATATAAGGAGAATCATTCAGGGAGAAAAAAGTGTGTGGACTGCTGTGGCTGCTAACACTTGATGTGCATCAGTTACTGTGAAATTCTATGATTTTCTGCTCTCTTGCTGTTATCTTTCTTATTTTCATTTACAATTCGTCTACAAATGCACTTTACTTTAACAGATTTTCACAGTTTTAGTACTCTAAACTTAATGAAATCAATACTAATGGAAAGTTGCAAGGGGGTTTTGGAAACAGAAGTAATATTAATTTAAGACATTTATTGTTTTTTGTATTTGTCAGACCCCAATCAAAGAATAAAGTGTCTGGCACGGGTTATGGTGTCTATATATTCTTTCCAGTGCCGACAATATTGTTAAAAATGAAAAGCTTCAGTCAAGACTTTCATTTTTACCCTCATTTGGTGCTTTTCCCCTTTCTTCTCACTTTTTACTCATTTCATTGAAAATTGAAGCATCAATTTAATCTCTCCTTCATCACTTCCCACCTTGTCGCGTACCTTTATCACCCCACAACAGCCTGCAGCCCGGTGAAAATCAGGTGTTTAATGAGGCCACCTAATTAGCTTGCCCTTATAGCTCCGAGACAGCGCCTGATGAACTGAGAAATTGCATTTGCACTGACAATTAATGGAGGTTTCCAACAGCAATTTAATTCTTTCTCCTTACTAATCAATTGCATTGCACCTTCAATTTAATTCCATTAAAAATGCACTTGTTTGGTTCGAGAGTTAAGCACTTTGCCAGCTATGTGTAAAATGTATCTAAAGTTTGTACACACCAAGCTTGTTTGAAATTATTGATTAGAAGTTCTTGCTGAGGGGAAAAAAAGGAAAAAGGATGCAGGAAAAAACACTGATCATGCAAAAATAAAGAACTCTAAGCTAGTACTGGAAAATAGGGTCAATACTAAATCAGAAAAAGGAAAAGACGGGGTCTGATCGATTGTTGGGCGTGTGGTCCTACAAAACCAGTACAAAGGGTAAGATTCTCAAAAAAAAAAAAAAAAAAGAAAGAATAAAACATAACGCATTTTAAATCATCCATCCATTTTCTTAGGGTTGCTGGAGCCTGTCCCAGTTACTGAAGGCGAGGTACACCTAGGGACACCTTAGAGCAGCCGTGTCCAAATCCAGGCCTCGAGGGTCGGTGTCCTACATGTCTTCCAACCAACCTGTCATTGAAGCTCCTTATTTTACACATTCTTACTCCCAACTGGTCATATATGAACGTATGGTCTGGGCCCCCTCCACGTCACTTTTTGACGTTTTGGGTGCCCCCAACTCGTTATTTTTTTGATGTGCTGGCTGTTCATTTTTTAAAGTTAAAGTCCCATTGCTTGTCACACATATAGATGTATTCTCTGAATTTGATCCATCCCCTGGGGGAGTGGTGAGCTGCGGACACAGCCGCCCTCGGGAACCATTTGGTGGCTTAACTCCCCAATTCAACCCCTTAATGCTTATTGTCAAGCAGGGAGTCACTAGGTCGCAATTTTAGAGTCATTGGGATGACTTGGCTGGAATTTGAACTCACAACCTTCCAGTCTCAGAGCGGACACTCTACCACAAGGTCACTAAGCTTTTTGATGTGTTGGCTGTTCCTATTAAATCATGGGTTCCGATTCCTCGGGATGCAGTACCAGATGCGGAACCAATACCGGGTTAAGGTACTGGTACTGGTGTGCTTCTTAAGGGTTGGGCACCCCTGATTAGCCTCTGTGGCCTAGTACCAAGTGGCCCCTGGATAGGTACCGGTTTGTGGCCCGGAGGTTGGGGACCCCAGGTTTAATGGGAACAGCCGGCACATCAGAAAACAACTAGCCGGGGGCGCCCAAACATCAAAAAGTGACGCGGAGGGGGCCAGAACCATACGTCCAAATACGACGAGTTGGGAGTGAGAATGCATCGCCTTATTGGCTAGACATACCTAATTCAGGTAATCAGCAGCAGATAAGGCAAGATTTCTGGAAAACCAGCAGGAACACCTCAAGGCCTGGATTTAGACACCCTTGATTTAGAGTAACCAATTAACCTATGAAGCATGTTTTTGGACTGCTGGAAAACCCTGAGAAAACCTTTACAGGCACAGGGGGAACTCCACATAGAAAGGTCCCAGGTGTGACTTGAACCAGGACCGTCTCACTGTGATGCGAGGGCACTAACCACTGCACCACGTGCAACCTGGATTCAAGCCAATAAACAGAATTTAGAGTATTTAGAAACTCCAAAAAAGTAAGAGGGAGAAACAAGAGTAAAAGAAAATGTACCAAAAACTTAATTCCAGGTGAAATAAAAAAAATAATACTTCCAAAATGACTTTAAAAAAAATAAATTACAACATATGTCATGAACCTATACTAACAATTCATTTGATTAGGCAAAGACTTTTTAGTTATTTTTAGAATCTTGAAGTGTTCTGGACGTAGGTCAAAACATTTTTTGCTTTGTCTTTGCTTCCATGCTGGTCCAAGACATAAGGTCGTAGAAAGGTTAGTACACACAAAATATGTATTTGTCTAAGTGACTTACCTCAAAGCTGTCTGTGGTGGGAAGGAATGTGAAAAAAACCAAACAATAACAGTGTCAGCGACATGCATCCACACAGTCAGACTGTAAGCTGTTCAATGAGACAAAGATGAACGACAATTTTGATGTCACTGGCGATCATAATTGAACATATTACTTTTAATGATTTTACAAACACTTTTGTTAAATTAGGCTTTGACTTCCTTCACTTTGACAGCTCATTTCCTTTAATGTCAGTAGGAAAGCAATGATAAAGGTCAAATAATAATCTGAAACAAGTTAAGGGAACACTAGTCAGTTATGATTGCATAGACCTATTTACTAATGACTGAGGAATTAACATATACTAAAGTCATTATTCAAAGGCAGTGCAGACTTTACATCAGCCAAAATACAAACCAAAACATTTTGAATGTTGTTGTCCAAGTAAAACACAGCATCTCTTACTTGTAACTTGTTCCCACCAGTTGTAAACTTAATTTTTATCTAATTTCTTTTCACTTTTATGCCAGCCCAAACTGACATGCAAACCCTCAAACACTGTACTCACTTCTGCTAAGGAGCTGCAAGTTGCGGACTTCTTCTCTGACTTGTAGCTGGAGGACTTGTTGGAGAACTTCCTGTCGCAGAGTCTCCTGGACAATTCCCATCCTCTCTAGCTTTTCCCCATTCAGGCGTAACAGCGCTCGTCCTGTCGGGAAGATCTGTTTGTCAGTAAAATTTCTCCAACCTCTAATTATTTTTGCAAAGATTTAAAGCAAAACAAAGAAATTTCATCTTTTCTTCGCTTGTAAATTGTTACTCTAGAGAAGGACAAAAATTGTTGTATATTTTTTTCATTTGTCTTAAAGAAAATCAGTTCCATATTGGTAAATTTTGGGCTAAATTTTGGGCTACCAGCAAGGGGCTTTCATATTAAAGCGTGAATGACCCTATAAGTGTCCAAACTCCCTAAACTACAAGAAGTTGCTTTTGAGCACATATGGTTTGCAATCTATTTTTCCAGATAAAAAAATCAAAGGCAGAATGGGTATGCATATAGTTATTTACCACAATTTTAAAAAATGTATTTAAATACTAAACTTAATCCCATTTACATAATATAAAAAAGCTACTTTAACCCTTTAACTCTCAGCATTTAAAAAACAGTTGATTAAAAATATTGATTTGTGTGTGATAGTCCCCCATGGGAATAAGCAGCAGAAAAATTCTTTAATTTATTTTGTCTTTGTTGGGTAGTTAAAAAGTCAAGAAGTTCTTTAAATTCATTTAATTTGATGCTTTGGCTAAGAACACGGATTCATATACAGCGGACAATATGTGCAAGGTATGAGGGGCCGTACAAGACATTATTTATTCTGAACCATTCGCAAGGTGAGATTGGAGTTCTTGGTGTTTTCTAAGACTTAAAAAAAAAAAGAAAAATTTATGATTTAACTTTGCACTTGCAGATGTGCATTTAAATTTCCCAACATGGCTTCTTTTGGTGTTTATGTCCTAATAAGTCTTTTATTTACAAAGAATAATCCACCTTAAAAGCCCGCGTTTAGCAAGACAATATATTACCATACTGTCAATAGACAAATACGGTGCCACCATGAAGGTCATGGAAAGCTGGAGGTTTAGATACATGAATGAGAAGTACACTGGTGGGAGGAGCTACAGTGTGTGTCCTTCAGCAAATAATAAGAAGTCCTTTTTATCTATCGCTCTGGACCCTCAAACATAATTAGAACTCCAGATCCCTCTCTATATCCTTCAGTTCATACCGATTTTAGTTCAAATTGATTTTAAGACCCACTCCTATGAAAATTGTGTTTTTGGTGTTTTTAACCAGGGGTGTAAGAAAATATCTATTCAGTGAAATATCACAATACTTCATTTTTCACAACTTGTATCGATTTAAAATGTTACGAGATGATATTTTAAATATTTTTTATTAGCAAACATGTAGTTCAGCGTCTCCCTTTTGTTTTCTAATTAAACCCCCAAACGTCAGTTGGCAGCACAGGACACTGAGTTTCTCTGAGCAGCTATACACGCACCAAAACAAGAGCAAAATCTCATGAGAACTATTTGTGTTAGTACTTGAGTTGTGAAGTCATGATCCGGTTGTTGTTGTCACATACCAAAATTAGACATTTACAACTTAGCTTTAATTAAGGATGAGATTTTTGATCTAAAAATTGGTGCCTAGTTGGTATTGGTAACGTTTAACCACACAGATTATGGTGCTTCGTGGCTGATGTAAGAATGAGTGAGACAGCACACATGTGCTGCATCCACTGTGCGTAGAGCTTCAGTCAAAATGCTAAGGACAAAGCGGGCCAACGTTCTGCTGAACTTCACAACAAATGATTCAAATTTAACGACCTGGTTGATCAGAGTGACGTGCACAACGCTCTGAAAATAGACCAGCTTTGTGGCAATGAGTGGGGAAATAAGTGTTTACTGACATGTAGTGCAGATTGTCAAGAAGAATGAAAATTATTTTACAAAATAAAGCATCTTCAAGCGCTGTCCTTCAACCTGTCAGGCAGCTTCATCACACTGAAATGTTTCTGGGAAGCACCTGTTACAGCAACCTGAACGATTTTAAAGTACACGTTTGACTATTTAGCAGTGTGGGAAATAAACAGCTGTTTATTTTCACTGGTTCACATATACGGGTCACTATCGTCATGAAGAACAATGAGGGAAATTTCATTGTGATATTGGGCTATATAAATAAAATTGAATTAATTGAGGCATATTTTTTTCTTTGTGTTTTATTTTTTTCTATGCTGAAAAATATTTTTTTTTGTGATTGTTAAAAAAACATTTCTTAAATTACTAAAAGAGCATGAATTTGCTTGGTTAAAAGCATCTTGTATATAAGATACAATTTCAATACTTAATTTTCTGATCATTAAATAAAATATACTTTACAATTTTATTGATATGTAAAGTGTATTAATATTTAGATAGTTTTCTCTGAGTCAGAATCTTAAAAAAGTCAAATATTGTCTGATACTGTCTTAGAAAAATTCGAGATAAGTATCGTATTGTGACATGCATCGTGATATGTATCGTATTGCCAGACTTGCCAATACACAACCCTATTTTTAACATGCTCTTATGGTATGTCTCTTATGATGGATAATTTATAAAATATTTTAGGATTAAAACTTCATTTCTAAGTATTTCTTCATCCAAATCTTGATGGATCAGGAGCAGATGATACCCATATTTGAATAACTCAGGTTTGTGACGCAGCAACTGCAATGGATGGGCTATAAAGTCTCCCCTCTAAATCATCCACTTACAGACAATAAGATCCATTAACATCTTTATTTTCTTCATCTGAGCTGCCATCTGGCTCCAAACTGTGCGGCTCGTCATATTTTTTTGCTACGCTAATGTTAGCTGGGGCTTGTGAGGTGCTATAAGCTAGCGGGAGAACGTGTAAACAAAGGATTGCTGGGTATTTGGCAGAGCTAATTTCTGTCACAGTGCAGAAAATGTCTTAAATATAACAAAGGTTTTTTTAATTTTTCCTAAAAAGTGCATAATCATAATTAAAAGACCACTGGGAATGATTTTACAATAGAAAAAAATAGATATTTGGAGTGGGACTTAAGGATTTGTGAATTATCTCATTGTCTGTTTTTGTCTCTTGTTCCTACATGTTGTTTTTGCTTTAGTTTTGGTATGACAAAGAGGAGCTAGCCATGTTCTATTAAGTTTGTCGGCTTTTACTTGTCAGTGAAAACACTTTGTCTGTTCAAAAAGAAACTGTGGAGGCAACACTTCAAAAAGCAGCAATTATTAGGGCTCCTCTTTCATGTCCCATCTCTTTGAGATGTAATGTAAAGCTTTCTCTGGAGCTGCACAGAGTAAATGAGGACCGAACTGCCCGTCAGTTTTTGCTCTGCAGCCAGACAGTTTGGAACAATCAACACAATTGTTACCTTGGATAGGTGTAGCTTGGATAAAAATCTATCACAAACCAGTTAGCTTCCACAATAGCTGAATAATTGGCGTGTGTTTGATTGTGTCTGCAATTTTCTGCACATGCTTAAAAAGCATTCGCTGCTTCATTCAAGTCCAGGTGCTCTCCGTGTCCAGCACTTTTTATGGCAGCATGATCATTTTGCATTCACTTTGTGTGCCCCCTTGTGTGTGCTTCTGTCTGCATGTGTGTGTACACTTGTCAACCTCTTCACCTCATCCCCAACAAAAGCCCTGTCATGTGTGCCTTCCAAGATCCCCGCCAGCGTGTCCTAGAAAAGCCCCTGCCCTTCGCTGTGGGAATGTGTGCCAGCATGTGTGTGTACAAACGAGACAAAGCCAATGAATGGAGCACAAATCAATTCACTTCAGACGGCCTTAATACAACTCCTAATAATTGCCCGCGGATAGGGAAAGTATGCTGTCAGAGGGAGAGCAGAGAAAACAAAAACCTGTTTCAGTGGAGATCGCTCCACTCAATTTGGCTTCAAAATAAATAGCTTATTAACGATGCCTGTGGGCAAAAGGAAAGCAGTGATGCCTTGGCTAGGACAATAATAACTACTGAAGAAGTCCGAAATGTAATCCTAAAGGGAGGAAAGTAGACATCCATTTAAAGTATTATTTTTAACTGCTTTATTTAAAAATCAGTCTGTTTGAGTTCTCTCACAAAAAGCTCTTTATGTCTACAACAGTATATAGATCTACAACTTTACAAAAGCAATACAATTTAACTAGCCTTCATTTTTATCCCACCTCCACGGTGGATTCTTTTCTAAATACAGCTGATATATAAAGCTCTAACCTGCATTATTCAAATAGAGACACATAAAATGTAATTTCATGTACCGTATCACACTAGGCAACACCTTTAACCAAGAGAGGAATTGCACTAAAAGAGGACAGGAGATGACAGCGTGCAAGGGCATGAAAATGTATACACTGTGAAGGCTGTACTGCCGTCTGAAGGCCCTCGCAAAGACACAAAGACTGACATTCACTTTTCGGTCACTGAATTAACATGACACGGGCACATAATAAAAAAAAAATACACCGAGCTACATAAATCCTATTCAGACATCACTGCACATGAACCCAGGAGCTAATAACAAGATAATACTCAATCCAGACAGATATGAATCTGATCTGAGCTGTTTTCTCATGTTTTGCTGTAGACATCAATAGAAACGATCAGTGGTAACATTGTTAACCCTGAAGTCACTGTGTGCACATGAGGCATGTGTTTTTAAGTGTCTGTGTGCACACAAATGCAGCTAAGTGGTGGCAGAGCCTGCAGCACAAAACAACAATCTATTCTGCACGAGAAGCTGACATAGAGACTGTTCTTCTGGTCTGTCATGACTGGGAATACAGCATGTGTGATTTTATCTGTTCAAGTGTCTTTCTACATATTCATGCCTGTGTTTTTTTCTATTCCAGGGGTCTGCAACCTTTAGCTCTTAAAGAGCCATTTAGGCCAGTTTTTACCCAGTGAGAACCACAAAGTCCCAAGAAAAAAATCACATTATTTCATTAATCATGTTTTTGTTGCAATGAAAACATTTTAAAAATGTAGCATGAATATTTTGCAAAATATTTTGCTAAAAGTTTTGTATTTTTCTAAATACAATTAAATTATTATTATTTTTTTTTTTAGTTTTGACAGCAGAACTTAAAACTTCCTTTCAAAATAAAATAATTTCTTGAAGCTAAAATTGCAACAAAATAAGTTGCAATGACATTATCTATCATTATGACTTTGGAGAACAATTATTCTGTTCTTAAACCAACAAAAAGTAACACAATAACATTGGTGTAGAATACATTTTTTTTGTATCTATGCATGTAAATGCAGTTAAATATTTAAGAATGTTGCCTCTGAATGTTGTGTCCTAGTTGTGCAGCAGAAGATAAGAATAATAAATCACTGACAATATATTAAACCTTTTACCATCATTTGGCTCAGTTATCTGACATGTTAATAACGCAAATGACAAAACTCTACTTATAAATCCATTATTTATTTAAAGGGTTCACATTTTTCTTCAAAGCCACAAAGAGCTACATGTGGCTCAGAGCCTCAGATTGCAGACCTGGTCTATGCTTTATGTGTTGATAAAGATTGTATATTTAAATGTCTGTTTTGTGTAATAACCTGCTAGTTTTCTGCATATTTATCCATTATCTTAAAAAAAATATTTTTTTCCTTTAAATGAACCCCTTTTCTTTTAGTACCGTCAGTGTTAACCATTTTTCCAGTTCAACAGTAAATAAAAAGAAATTAGGAAAAAAAATGTGTTTAATATATGAAATGAAAGTAGAGTTCCTAATTAAATTCTGATAAATATAATAAAAAAAAGTTTTTATTTAGCAACTCTAATTAAACTCACCTATTCCACAGTACTTAATTCCCCTAAAGTTTCCAACAAAAGCTGAGACATTTTTTTTGCTTCCATATTTTCTCACCTTTTTCATCAGCCTTGACCAAAGACTTTTACTCTACATAATATAAAAACTGCACAGAGTTTGCTCACTGATTAAATCAGAAAAATAAAGTCTTTTTTTCTCTTTTTGTATGATAAAAAATCAATTATGATTACGCAGGATCAAACCAGATTGACACATTAGTTCTCCACTCCAGTTATGCTAATAAAAGTACTTTTATTCCAACAAATTAAATTAGTTATAAATGTTGTAGGCACATTTCTTTATCTAGTCATGTTCATGCATCTTTGTTTTTCGGGCACCTGTGATGGCGTGATGGGAGAAGGCCTCTACGTAGGTCAGGTAGTTGTGAGGACAGTGTTTCTTAAGCCACTTGCAGACATCCTGCTGAGTCCACAGCACCACAGGTTTAGACAGACTGGACAGAGTAGGACTGGTGTGGTAAACAGTGAAGGCTTCACCTGGATGCAGCTGAAACACACAAGAAACACAAGTTTAATGTTTCTCAAGCCTTCCTCTGATGTTGATGACAATGTGTGATTAGTATAAAAAGAATGGATAATGACACCATTGAAAGTCTAAGTGCGGAAATAAACTAATTAGCACAATAAACTCAAATACACCTGGAACTGTTTGTGAGCAGAAGGTTTCAAAAGCTTGTAGGCATTCAAGGGCAAACAGATGCTGCTTGATTTAACGAAGGAAGCCCATTTTCACTTCACTTTCTGACTCAGAGGGACAGATGTACAGAACAGAGGCTTTTCAGCCTTTGTGTAACAGCATTTTCTTAACTAACTTTTATTCTTGAAGTTCAATAATCAAAGCTTTTCCTGGCACATGTGTAAATGCTTTTCTGTCTTTGCCTTCAGCTTTAATGAACACTAATCATTTGAATTTCTATGTTATACAAGGTTCATACTTTTTTAGCTCTTTTTGCTGCTTTTTTGGCTATATACATACTGTAGATGCATCCTTGTTAAACACAAATTAAAAGTGGTTTGTCCAGTGCATGACAATAGTGTGGGTGAGAAAAGATCAAATCCATTTTCATCTGTTAATGGGTGTGACCCATGCCTCAATCTGAGCTGCCACTTAGCTGATGCAGTTTTTTTTACCTTTCTGATTGTCATTTTGATCTTAACTATAATGTTTTTTAACTGAATATCAGTAAGAACAGCCAAAATACATGTCAAATAAAAAGGTTTCCAATGTATCAAAAAGCTGAAGAATTTGAAGGCAATATAAAAAGAGTTTGATTTAAAAAATAGAATTAAAATAATACTTTTTTTAGAGACAAGCTATTATTGCTCAAGTGTCTCTTTAAAGGTGCAGCATGTCTGAAGCTACGTTCAAACCACGTTCTAGTGGCCACTTCCAATGAAAAGTCTGTTTAAATAAGTGCAAAAGCGGGTTTCTTTGTTCAAAATTCTCACGTTTACGCATAGCTACGCGAGTTATTACAACCATTTTCCGGCTCTATGTACAAAATGTGCAACCACTGAAAGAGCGTTGAAAGTTAAACCAGGTCAAACTTTGACCAATCAGATATGGTAGTGATCATATAAGTGGCGTCCCCTTAAATTCACGAAAGTGCCAACCGTTGGAAAATTGATCTTTAAGGGATAGTTGCGGTTTGCGCGCGAATGGAATTATAGAAAAAGGCTGGAGCAAGATTTGTGAGATTTGCACCCCTTCAACATTTCACAACAAAGCCTCTTCCAATTCTAGGGGGTGGACTTGTGGAAGTAGAAAGAAGAAGAAGAGGAAGACCCCTCCCGGTTTGTCCAGTGTGAACACTATGGACAAAAAGCGGGTCTCTGTCGCTTGAGAGCCAAAACAGCATTCATTAATTGTAAAATTCAAATTGTAATATTTTTTTATTCAGAGTTTAGTTTACTGAACTATAAATAAATGTGGAAGGAGGAAAATAAAACAAAAAAATGTATATGTATTTCAATTTACATTAGTTAACTACACAGACTATGATCCATCTATTCATCCATTCATTATCTGTCAATCTGGGGTTTGGGTCACAGAGTCAGCAGTTTCAGTAAAGATGTCCAGCTTCCACTTCCCCTCTCCCACCTCGTACAGCTTTTCCTGTAGGATACTAAGGAATTCCCAGGCCAGTCCTGAGATATAATCGAAACAATTAAATCAAGAAAATCAGCCAAACAAAAGCAAACTAACCGCACAAATACACTAAAATGCATTAAAAATTCCTACTTTTTCCAGATGAAAAAAAAGATAATTCTCCCCCATGCCTGCCTCTCTAATGATGAGTGCAGGCTTAGCATAAGCTCCTCTCCAAACATGAATCTCCTTCCATTAACCTGATGGAAACCAGAGGAGTGCGCTCCATGTCTGCAGCTGTATGTTGTTGGGTCTGACGGGATGCTTTCATCTATAAATTGCAGCAGTGATCTCTATAGGGTTTGGTCAGAACCCTCCTCCCCCTTTCCATAAACCCCAAGTTTGAGCTGTGTGCAGTCACATCAACATCCTGGGTAAGATATATATAATACTTTATTTGTAGATATCCAAATCTTTGTGACATAACAGAAGCAGTGACAGCAAATGTTAGCATGCAATAAAATTTCCCACAGCAACATGGCTTTAGTGGTAAAGTTATTCTCACAGGAAAACAGCTGGATCGTTTTTTTTTTTTTTTTTTTTCATTTTTGAGCTGCTGCTCAGCTAATGTCTGTTTAGGAAAAACACTGGTTACAAGTTCAATCCAGGATTCACTAAAACATCTTAAGAGTCATCTTACAAGTAAAATAGGTGTTTTTTTATGAAATTTGCAAATACATGCCTGGCAGTGCAGTGAAATGACTAAATGAACATTTATAGTTGCCAAAATCTATTTAAAAAATCAAATTCAATTCAATTCAGTTCAATTTTGTTTATATAGCCCAATATCACAAAGAAAATTTGTCTCATTGGGCTTCAAAATTCACGAGTTCCTTTAAAAAACAAACCAAATGTCAACTTTATTCTGCCAGCTAAACCCATCATATACTGTAAAATGTGAAACATTTCATCAATTAACATCAATTCTGTAATTTGTTACATTTGAAATTTTAGTTTTCATCAAATAAAAAAAATTAGTTGATAGTTTACTCACATCAACAATCTAATTGGATGAAAATTAATATTTTTAAATATAAGACATTAAAGAGCTTCTGGTTAATGGATCCAATGTTTCCCTTTTTACATTGAATTTTAGTCTTTAGTAAAACAGCTATATATTACAGTATGAGTCATTGTATTTAAAAGAGAAACTTTTATTTTGCAAAGATTGCACTTTAATAACAAAACAAGGCAGAAAGGGGAAATAAAAAATGTGTTTGTGATTAAATAAAATAAATATATATGCCACATTTGCATTTCAGAAATACATATATTACTATGCACTAATTTATTTTGTAAATATGATTTTTTTTTGTTTTTTTTGTCTGAAAAAAAAATCTTCTTATTCTGTCACAGTAACTATAAATAACACGTGAAAAATTCTTGACTGCAATCATTTGCTTTAATTTAATGTAACATTTTCTTTCTAAAAAAATCTAAACAAATGTGCAGCAGTGAGGACAAGAAACAAAAAAGAACATGGGCAAAAAAATGACAAAAAAGAGAGAGAGGGGGGGGGTTGGCTCGTCTTTGTGTGAATAATGGCCTTCATCATCAAAAAGCCAGATGGAAGGGAAAAGGAATGATAGCTTCCAATCATCCCTCTGTCTCCTTTCTTTCCTCCCTTGCTCTTCTCGCTCCATTTGTGGCCATCCATCAGACTCTATCTCCTCTGGCCAGTTCTATCTCACCCCTGCTCACCCTTTACTTCCTGCCTGCTCCTCTTGAGACCTACTTCTGTCCAGCTGGAGGAGGTCTCTCATTTGTTATGTACAGAAGGGGGACGAGGGGGGGCATGATGAAGATGGAGGCTGTATGTGGAGCAGAAGTCAATGAGGGATTAGGACAGACAGAAGAGATAAAACGCAAATAAATAAAGATGCAAAGATGCCCTTAATCCTTAGATGAAATGGATTAAAATAAAAGTATTTGAGCAACTTCTTAGAGGCTTGATGGATAAATGCTTACTGATAGGAAGGCAGAATTTAAAATTGTTTAAAAATGAATCAAGAGTCTGTGTGCAAAAGTGTTAAGCTACAGCAAAAAAATTGCAAAAACAAAAACAAAAAAACCTTCTTATAATATTTGTTGGCTTTTTTGGTGGAAGATAAAATGTCTGCATTTATCAGTTGCAGGGTTTGTCTTTGAAGAGTACTTCAATTAGTCTATAAATGCAATCAAGCAAAATAATAAAAATGTTTGTCCTTGTCTGTGTTACTTTTAGGCTGTTCTAAAGTAAATTTGGCGTTAAAATTCATAGAATAACCTTTAAATAGTTTCTGTTCAGTAGTTCTCTGATAGTGGATGTGCTTATTTTTATATCAATCTGTGCGAGGATTAAAATTTCAGTCTTTTTAAAAATAATTAGTGAGTTTATTTATTTGTTTTTTGTCATTTTTTTTTTCTTTTAAATTGTTTGCTTTTTGCTTCAACATTGTTTTGGAGTAAAAAATAAAAAAACATCTCAAGTCAATCTGTGTTCTTTTCCAAACATCCTTAATTTCTAAAAATATCCAAGTAATACAAATCAATAATTAACCCCTGAGCAACTGGAAAAATAATTAATCCAAAAAAGACAAATAAAATAATAGTAGTTGGAACATCTCCAACTCCAGCAGTTGGAGGCACTTCCTGTATCGGTGCCATCTGTCTTCCTTCCTTCTTGCTAATAAGGAGTTTGCAGCGTGTGAGGTAAACAACTCATAAAGTTGTTTTTCAGAGGAAACCCTGCAGCCTGCTAGCAAACAATGTAGATATCCACTGAAGTAGAAATGCACACTCAGAAATCCGGGGAGTTCTGTTGGAGAAAATGCTGCGCTTTGAAAATCTAAACACTTTTCTGGCCTGTATACCACTGAAGAAATATTCAGCTTTCTTTTGCTATAAAAATGGGCTTTCATCATTTTGTAGAAGAAAAAAACTTTTAGAAAACAAAAGCATAACTTGAAAATCACAGAAACAACCAAACAAGAACTGTCAACTAAAAGGTCAACACTACTTCCAAGAATAGAAAATACAATAAGTGAAAGGTACATGTAATTCTGCTTTATCATAAGTATATTTAGCTATATCACTTTGGCAAAACTGTGACAAGAAAACAAAATTTCGATCCTCAGCTCAGCAGGATGACATTGTCATGTCTGCACATAATTGTTGCTCTTATTTACTGTACTTCCCACTCAATAAAGCCTTATTTTTTTCTAATAATAGTAATAACAGTGCACCTTATAATCTGGAGTGCCTTATACATTGATTTTATTCTGGTAGTGCTAACTGATGTCAAAGCAATTTTTAGAGGTATACACTGCTCTGTCAAAATATCAATCTGGTTTTTTTTGGTAAGTTGCAAACAAATTTGTGTGTTATTGTTAATGCTAATGTGGCTAGAATGCAGTGATGCCAGATTGTGTTTTTTTTAATGTAGTACTAACAAGGCTGGGAGTTAGTGTAGTTGCAGTAACGTTTCAGTATCAGTTTGTTTTTTTATGTGTTGCTAAAAAAGTTGGGAGTTACAGGTACTGTTAATATGCCTAAAGTTCCACTCCAAACATATTTTTTTCTTTTGCAAAATCGTTCCCACCAGTCTTTTTATTATGACTGTGAAGTCTTTCACCAAAATAAAAAAGCCTTTGTTGTTTTTTAAGACATATTTTATGCCCAGCAGCAGTGGCTCCTTAGGTATCCATTTCTGGCTTGTGGGCGGGACTATTGGCTCAGAGTAACCCCGCCCCCTTTCCCTCCCCCACACTGGGAGCTCTGTCTGCATGCTCATGCGCAAGCTCATAGCCCCAAGCTAGTATTAGCGGCCCAGAAATAATGGAAAGCAATACTGGGCCAATCCAGTTGTACAATACAGTTTGGACTAGGGAAATGAATGCATGCAAGGGGGCGGAAGAGAGACTTTGGCACACCCAGGGGGTAGTTGTGTCATTAGCCTCATGTTTTTCTAGCATCCGGTTTTCTGATCCAACGCAGTTTGAATTAAGAAATAATAACAACCGCAGTTTTAATCGTAAATCATTTTATATAAGTCCTCTATTATGAGAAAAATACTACAAGAACATGTTAAAAACACAAAAACATTTCATTAGAGTGGGTCTTAAAACTCTTCTAACGTGGCTAACGTGGCCCGTCTTACAAAAAAGCAATAAAGCTGAAGTATGACTGACAGACTTATCTCTAAATAAGTCTGTATATTAAAAAAAAAAAAAAAAGATCATGCCTTATAATCTGATGCACCACATGTATTTCATATTGCCATTGATATTTGAACTCTTTAGGTGAAATGAATCCTATTAATGGGTTAATATTCCAATACCTCTTTCTACAAACTATATTTTAAAGTAATCTCAATAAACTAAAATGTTATCAATTGATATCTAGATTTCCACCAGACATATTGTTTTGTTTTCTTCAGATCTTTCTCCACATCTAACTGTGACTTTTCCTCACTGTTCTCTAGCGATCATTCAGTTTGTATCTTGAAGCTCATGTTCTCTACTGCTATCTTTAGTACAATCACTTGGTCTTCATACATTTAATTTTTCTGTGCTACGGACGGTGCCTTCCCTTCACACCTTTTACTTTCTTTCTTAACCCGGATGTGTCTCCACAGCGCCCTGATTTTTACCCATTGTGATGAATGTTGTCTTGTGTGCACGTTTGTAGCTGCACATTTCCTGTCTGTGCGCGTGATGCTGAATGGAGGATTAGATGAGTCAAGAGAGCGTGGGGAATCCTTGAAGTTCACCCACTGTAACTACTAACACCTCTCTTCCATTGGCTGCGTTTTTGACTTTGCATGAGATCGATCAATGATGCTATGCTAATTAGCAGGAAAAATGTGAGGGAGAGTGTGCATGAATGAGCAAATCAATGTTTGATGTTCTGCGACTCTTGCTCTTTATCATACAACTCCTCTCTGTCTGATGTAAATCTTTGTTGTTGTCATTTCACATTTCACAGATTGCCAAACACTTGTCCTCCATCTTTCCTGAATGAACAGTTCTGTTTTCTCAGTTTATCTCCTATAGTGCTGTCTTTTTAAAACTAGATCAATCCAGATCCTTAAAGCCAAGGACACTTGTTGATCTCTAGTCACCACCATCCATCCTGAATGCAGATATCGACAACCTTAGTGGACAGACAAAAGTTCAAATGAGACTTTGGCAGAAGTTGTCTGTTTAGAAGGAGTCCAACGTGTCTTGGGCAGAAGAACATATTATAGAGACGGGACAAGGACAAGGACAGTACAGACACCCAGAACCTGACTTGTTTTTCTCTCAATCTTTATGTCTGTTCAACTACACACCTCCTTCATCATCGTGTCACTGGGGCAAACAGGCACTGTTTGAAATGTGTCAATACTAAATGTCCATTTAGATCAAACTCTGGGGTATTAGGGGAAATGTGCCCTAAAGAAACCTTTATTTATGGTATTTTTGTGAAAAAAAATCAAAATTCTCTGATAGAAGGAGATCTGGGCAAGCTAGTTTAAGTGTTTGAGAACACTGCATTGTGGATGCTTCCCAGAATCCTATTACCAGGATGTGTGAAAAATGCTTAAAAAAAAAAAGATTCAAAGTGGATTGAATGCCCCATGACCAGGTCTGATAATAGGATACGAAACAGCAGAGGGACACCCTGCTGCAATTCTTGGTTTGCAGATAATAAATCAATGAAGGATGAGCCTCTATGGTGAATTTTCTGTCGACTTGCAAACCAATCAGAGCATTTTAAACAGACTGAGGTAGTGTTTTAAACCATAGCAAGAGAGGTGGACTATGATGCAGCTAAGCACATTTTAATTTATTGTCTTCCATGTTATGTTTATGATATGCTTTATTTTTACAATGTAACTTTTGAAGCATTTCCTTGTACACAACTATTTGTATCTGATTCTTTATGCTTTTATTCTGTAAATACTCAGAACAATCCGTCTGGCATCAACAACCAGGCCACATTTAAAGTCACTTTAATCACCTTTTTCCCTCCATGTCTACATGCCTAAATGCATTGAGTTTCTGCTATGTGATTGGCTGATTAGAAAGGTGTGCCTGTCACTGAAATGTATCATATTTAGGTAGCAACAAAGAAGCTTAGGAAAAAAAGGTCTTGCATTTAGTCATTTGACAACAATTACAAATAAAAAACACATTTGTAAAGCTTTAGTGAGGAATAATTAGGTTTTAAAAAGTTAAAAAACCTTGAATTGATCTCAGGGGAAGGACGTTTTCAGCTGTTCTTCCATGCATATTTGTAACTTGCCAATAATTTGCTTCTTTGTGATGGTGTCAGCTCACAGGGTCAGCCCCTGCACTCTGTAATGAGGACAAAAAAAGTAATCACATACTGGTGTTTTTCATTCGCCCACCCAGAAAGGCAAATTAGTGCATGGCAAGGAGCTTTACTGCCTGTAACAGGCTCGGTCCTGGTTTGGAAAAAAGGGAGGCAGTGGCTGCTGTTAGTCGCTAAATTGTTTTCCGTTATTCCCCCTATTCCCCGGTCTCATCTAAAGGTTCCTCCACAAGCTGTGAGGCAGACAGCAAAATGAGGCCGGCACAAACCCCTTCTTTCACCCCATCTGGCAGCCCAAACACCTGCCAATTTAATAATGGCACACAAGGTGCGCCGACTAAAGACTAGCTCATTATTGAAGAAAAGAAAACCTGGAGTTGGCTTTCTTTATTGCTCCAACACAATTTAACACAAAATATTTATTCTTGCAAACAATGTATGCTTTAATTATGTGAGGAACTGTAGATCTTTAATTTACTGCCCGTTTAAACATGGAGTAAACATGGAGACCGGGAGTAGATATGGCCTCTAATAGTGCTCCTATGTCTTTTAAACTAACTGCAAATATATTTCCCCACATAATTTGGTAATTCACATGTCCCTACACAATTTTCATACAAGCACACAAGTGCTGGGGACATTTTCAGTCCCTTTGAGCATGAATGAACAATAACATCCACTGCTTGTGTCCTCTCTCCCTCACTGCCTTTAGTGTTTCCTGTCTCCCCTGACTGGGAGTTTGCACAGCAGTGCTTAATGTGTTATATCAGCTTTGTTAAGCACATAAGGAGGATTCCCAGGGTCCTACCTTATATACAGAAATGGAGCTGTGTTTCACTTAGCCGGCTCTCTCATTACAGCCAGTGTGTGCACAGCCGGTATAATAGAGAATAATCTAATCATCAGTCCTGACAAAACTGCACAAACAACACGCAAAATACACATGTATGCCGCTCAGACACACCAATGTTTGGAATTATAGATGCATGACTGGACACTCAAACAATCAGAAGGCAAACATGGAGTGAGGGAGTCAAAGAAGGAGGGAGGAATGGACTCTTTCCATTTGTTAAATAATTCATAATAAAGGTTTTTTTTTTTTGCTGCAAGAGAGTAAAAAGGCTCATGGCATAGATGAGGTTTGATTATCCAGTCTGTGCGTAATCACTTATGAACTCTTTCTTCTGTTTCATGCTTGTTCAGCTGCTTGAGTTGAGAGTAGAGGTTATTACGAGAATCCCAAAAAATCAGCAGTGTTTCTGCTTGAACTTATACAAGCTTCTGCTGATAAAAGCTTTAAAAAAAAACTTGCAAGGGAAAAAAAATGGAATACCTTAAAAAAAACTTTTTGGCAACACTTTATAATAAGATTCCTTAACAAGCTTTATTAAAATCTAACAAACATTATTAATATGTTTATAGGGTGTCAGTAAGACATTTATTAGCACAATAAGCCGGATAAGGTTCATTAACATACTTAGTAAGATTCATTAACATCTAATGTATGACCATTGTCTATAAAAGACCATATTAATAAATTACTTACAATTCTAACAAATGTATGAACTATCCTTATCAACACTATAATGAGTGTTTTGTAGCACCTCTTCTAAAGTGTTACCAACTTATTGGTTAATTTACATTTAAAAAAAGGCTAAAGGGGATTGGAGTAAATTTTCCAATGCCAGTTGCGCATACTGTGGTGTTTTAAAAGTGTGTTATGTTTGCCAGGATTCCTGCCAAGATTGTTCAATTAACAAAAAACAAGATGTGTAATTATAATCACAATTTTGAGCAAAGTTCTTTGGTTCAAAAAAATCACGTTTTTGGTGTTTTCTGGCATGTTCTCTCGGCTTTTTTTCTCATGATGGAGGGCACATATATGGGTTTCTTAGTATTTTCTTTATTAAATAGTTGTAAATCAGGACAAATAAATTGACTTGAATAAAGCAAGTAGCAGTGACATAAGTGCTGCATTCCATTTTGATGTAAACACTTGCAGACAAACAGATCCATTATCGTATTTCTTCTTTTTGTCTGAGCTGGCATCTGGCTCAAAACTGTACGGCTGGGTAGCTTCAACCCTGCTGACTAGTCATGTTATGATGGGATTGTGATGGGCTGTAAGCTAGCGGGGAAGGGTGTAAACAGATGGATGCTGGGAATCGGGAAAGGGCTTACTCTGCAACAACAGTTCCGCCCACAACTTGGAGGCGAATTTCTAACAAACAGAAACTATGTTCAAGAAAATAAAGTTTTTTTTTTTTATTTTGATTAAAATGGCTAAATCACATTAAAAGACCACTGGGGACGCTTTTACATTAGATCAAAAGATGATCAGAGTGGGACTTCACACTCTAGAAAACATAAATGAAATCAATGCAATGTATGTAGCAATAATTATGTAAGTATTACATAAGTTTCTTTGTGTGTTTTATCAACTACAGGAAATCGTTCATATACAAATGATTTCCTGTCACGTCAGAGATTCATTGTGCCAGAGGCAACAATACATGTGCAATCTTGCCTTTTCTATATTAACGTCAAAATATTTCACCTCAATTTGTTTTTGCTGAACCTCTCCCCACTGAATTACAATAATGCAAAAATGTTTCTAAATCATAATAAAAACTAAGAAAAAATGTGTTTTTTGTGTGTTTGAGTTATGAGATGTGGTTCAAACTAAAGAACACCCCCTCAATAGCTTTTATGTAACTGTACTATCAGCGGAATAAAACTATTAATAGTCCCTTTACATCCTCTTTGCACAGTATCAGACAGTTATAGTGAGCTTTAAAATATTTTTCTGCTTCCAGCTTGGTAATTTCAATGACTTCTCACAGTAGGATTTGGTATGAAAATGTCAAAAGCTCAAAAACAGGTTAAAAAGACAAAAGAATAAATGTAATGACTGTGACAGATTTGTTTTTCATGGGTAACTTTGAACTGACAAGCTGTTTGAGTCACAGTTAAAACCAAACCCAGAGTAACTCTAGCTGTCAGACCACTGATGTCTTACAGAAATTGTTTGCAGTTTATTCTATCATCTTAATATCATATCTTGAGGGCCTGCGTCAATGGAGTCTGTTATGTTTGCCTTTATTTAGAACAACTAAAAGTCTCCTTTTCTACAGAGGTTGTTACAACGAGGTAAATACACTCCTAGCTAAAAGGAAATACATCACATTTTGATATTATTTATTTAACAACAACTAATTCAGAATGCAAACTATGTGAAAAATGAAATGCAACTCATGATTTAGAAGCTTGTCGAGTCTCTCTCACTAACATCAAGTAATTATTTATTGGACATAAAGTAGTTTGAAGTCTCTCTCAGTTTTTTTCTTTGGTGGACTCAGTTGGAAGTCTTTTTTTTGTGATGTTTGATTGTCCTCTGCTTGTTGCCATACCTGGATGCCCTCGGTGCCGGGCTGCTGAAGCAGTTTGACGGCGCGCGTGTGCGCCGTCCTCTGCCCGCGGCTGTCGTGCCAGGTCAGATTGTTACCTCCGGCGTGACGCGGCAGCTGGTAGCTCAGTTCCTCAGCAGACACTGTGTGCTCTAGGGAGGCACGGCAAAAGCTGAAGCTGGACGCCGCTGTGAGGACAGAAAGACGAACAATAAGACAGAGAAAACAAAAGAAAAACTATGGATTTCTTGAGCTTTAAATGTAAAGTGACCAGCTGTTCTTATTCACAGCTGAAATATAAATGATGCTGCTAGAAAACAATTCTATTCTTCTGCGATCTACAATTATGTTAAACACATATTTACAGCAGTAGAGAATGATTTCTCTGATTGTGTCTTTCTTGCAAGATTAGTCCTTAATTGGACATAAAATTACATTCAGAATAAAAGCGCTGTAGAAACTCTTGGCATGTCTTGTTGTGTTATTTCATGCCTGGCTGGATAGCCATAAAACTCATTTATTCAAGATTAACCAAAAAAAATACTTGTTAAGCCATATCGTTGGAAACACAGATGTTTTGTCTCTCTTGAGACATGAGAAATAATCATTTGATTTATTGTTTGATTAAAAGGACATAATTATTACTCAGCATAAACTTGCATGGTTCTTTCTAGCTTTTGCTTTTCCCTGCATTGAACATGTTGAAGATGCATCACAACTGGGTGGAAAGTAAAGAGTAAATTCAGGGTTCTCACAGCATCTAAAGCAGGTTGGAAATCTATCCATCCAGCCTCCAAACCCACTAAATCCCCATCGAGGTCAAGGGGTTGTTGGAGCCTATCACAGCTATTTGTGGGCACATGTGGGGTTAGGTCGATTTCAAATTCTTCCCCTCAAAACTAAATATAGTTTGGCCCGCTCAAATGATCAAATTGATTTTTCCATAGTTATATATTAAAATGACGTAAAAGTGTACTAATAAGACAGGAGAGCTTTCATTAGTTCCTAATATTGGAACAAAAATATGTTTTCAAGAGAATAACAACAAAGGAAGGTTTCAAACGGGGAAATATCTTCTGATCTTAGCTGTCTTCAATATGAGACCAGAATCAAACCTGGATTTAACAGAATTTGAGATGGAAAAACAAGTTATGCTTTCTATCATGATGCAATTCACACAGCACAGTGGTGTGGAAAAACGGTTACAGTGTACATGGAGCTGGGGACGCAGGGTGGTAACACACCCTGGAGTCAGAGAGGTGGTGATGAAATATTTCTTACTGCTGGAAGGGTAAATTATAATTTTTAATAGAAGGAATAACACGTAAAAAGGCAGTTTTAGGCGATTTTCTATGCAGAGAAACATAAAAAATTAAAACAATGAACATGATAATTGATAGCACTTTCTTTATCATTGTATTTGAATTTAAGTTTTCCAAAAATTTAACTCTATTTTTCTACTGTAAAAGCACTCACATAAATCATTTAATTATGATTTGAATAAACAGCTTTAATCTTAAATTATTTTATAAATGTCCTCCATCATGAAAAAAACGCTACAAGACTATGTAAAAACACTATTTTCATTCTAGTTGGTCAATAAACATAACATTTAAGACTGAGATTTTTACTTTTTTCTGTATAAATTGTCTCTCTTTTTCTATTAGTTACATTGTTTTTTTTATTGCTTGTCATCTCATAGCTCTTTCTGACAGCTTGTAGTAAAAGCCAATATAACTCAGACACACCATCAATGCACAACAAAGTGTTTGACAGCTAATGTTCGTAAAAAATGTCTTGTTGCTGCTGAAAGAAGAGGAAAAAAAAACTTTTTTTCTGAGCCCAGAAGTCTGCTCAAATGAGCAGTGATGAGCAGGGTTCCACATCGATGCTAGAGGAAAGAAAACGAGAGAGAAAGAGGAGGAGAAGAAGAAAGGCCTGTCAGGAGTCACTGATGTGTAAACCTTTTTTTTTGCCTCTCTCCCTCCGTATCCTGCTTTGTCTCACCAAACTCCTGTCCTTTGCTTCACTCCTGCTCGTGTGATTTCTATGCGTTGCCACTTTTCTGTCATCTTATACACCTCCATCTTTTTTTTCCACCTAAAATTCCTTGAGCATTCCTCCGTCCGTTTCTATTTCTCTGGGTTTTGTGTCTTTGGGGCAATCTGGATAAGCCCAAGTCTGACGTAATTACTGCCACTCAGGCTGATGGAGGGAGACAGGAAAAAAGGGACATAGGAAGTTAAATGTCTGGGAACCCTAAAGACCTATCAATCTCAGAGAAAGAGAAGGAAGAAAATGCACAAGCAGGAGTCAGAGTTAGGAAAGATAAAAGGTGAAATTTCCCCAGACAAGACTGTATGTCAGTTAAAACAAGAGTTAACATAGAAATGCTTAGTTCTACTGGCCGACCCTTCAATTTATTGACATAACTTGAATGCTTTATCTATTGAAATCGATACCTCTTTCACCCCTCCCCCCTTTAGCGGGTGGTATGTAGTCTCTAATATTCTTTAAGGAAATTTAGGAAGTATTCAGACTGGAAAAGTCGAGTCCTGAACCTTGCATTTGGTCTTTCAAATAGACGTTTCTGTTTTGAACCAAAGTTTGTAAATAAAAGCACATGACTAAATATCTCTTCAGTCATTGGTCAGGAATTACGAGGGCGGGGCAAAGCAACAAGAGAAAGAATAATGGAAGTCCTAAGCTTTGCAATCCTTGTTGGGATAGTTCACTTATTCAAAGTTTATATTTTACTAACCTATTTTGAATGTCTGAGGAACTGAGGAAACGGCTGAGAAAAAAACGCTGATAAGTGTTTATGATCCATAGATAGTTGGGAAAACAGTGTGAGAAACAATGTGCATTACGTAAAAAAATGTTTTAGTGTATTCATGTAAAGCAATGATTGTCATGTTAACAGACATGAAGAAATGGTCCTAATTTGTTCGAATGTTTGGTTTAACACCGGTAAAAATGCTTCTTCTGTGCTTTTCTGTGTCTCTTTATGTGGCATGCGTCTACTGCTGCTGTGACGTCATCCCAAAAGCCCCATTGTAGTTCCTTAACAGAATTCTCTTCAAACAATGCCATAACTCCACAACGATGAGACACAGCAACTCATTAAAATAATGTTTCAATAAGTGAACTATCCTGATAAAGATTCCAAAGCTAGGTACCTCCATAACTTCCACCTCTTGTTGCTTTGCCCCGCCCTCATAATTCCTGGCCAAAGAATGAAGAGATATTTAGTCACGTGCTTTTGTTTACAAGCTTTTTTCAGGAACATGAAAGGCTGCTTGACTCCAGTTTGAAACACAGACCAAATACAAGGTTCAGGGCTCGATCCAAAACCAATTAAGCGATTCAGTCCGGACCAAATGGTTTTTCCATTCTGAATACATCTTCATGAGCCCGCATTCGTCTGACCAAATTTCAATGAGTTGCTGTGTCTTATAGTTGCTCCACATTTTTTTTGCAGCTGACTCTACTCTGTTTACATCCTGCAATGCCCGGCTACGGTGGCTTCTTTGATCTAGTTGGTCCACTCTGAGCACTGAGCCCATTCAGACTGAGAAAAAGTCAGAGCAGACGGGAGCTCAGTCCGATTGGAAACAAACTGAGACCACCTCAAAAGATGGGTCAGAGACTGGTTCTTGGTCCCAGATCAGGGTCTGCTTGGGTGTATTCAGACAGAATTTTTTTTTCCAGATATAGAAACAATCTCTGGCTCACTTTAAGCAAACCAAATGTCTCCAGTCTGAATACACTTAAGATCAGCTAATGACAGTAAAATATTCAGAAATAACACCTGAATTATTTACTCTGGAATGATCTTGAAGTATATAATTTTGATTTGAACCCTAATCGTCAGTCTCAACAGACCGAATCTCCGCTGTTCTATTTGTCTCAATTTGGTGCCCTTGCTGGTGACTTTATCATCCTCACTTAAGGGAGGGAGAGAGAAGATGAGGGAAAATGGGGAGGGTGGAGAACAGGATCAAAGTGGTGTCCTCTAAAAATGTAGAGAATTAACAACAAAAAAAATGCTTGGTGCTGCAGTGACTTTTTTTAAAGCGGAAAAATCTGCACCTTCAGCAGGACCTGCTCAAAAAATGAAGAAAGTGGACTGTTGGTGGTGCCACAACCAAGGACAAAGTGTCACACAGGTGTTCCGCTGTGTGTGTGTGGTATAGGAGTGTGCGTGCATGTGAGGACAGACAGTTCACCGTGAGTGGGACCAGTGAAGTGCAACCTCGCATCACCTTCTCCTGACTGAGCCGCATATCTGCTGTGCAGAGGGGCCGCTAAATCTCAGAGGTATTCCCTTTTGGAAAGGTAATTAAGCTGTTCGGTGCGGCACCCTGAAAGGTCGTTCCATGCCAAATCCCACAACAGATTAACATGGCATCAGCGAACATTACTCATTTGACTCCAAAATTAGTCCGGGTGGACCGTTTCACAGCAAAGGACGTCTTTTTTTTTGGGGGGGGGGGGATGAAAGTTTTTTTTTTTTTTGAAGGGCTTGGCATGAACTTTAAAAAAGCATTCACTTCATCTCCACGGTTGTGTGATAATGGTTTAGTTAATCCACCTCATCCCAGACAGTATGTTTTTCGGCAGCATGATATTGGTATCAACTCCCTGCAGCACCTCTTTATTCCACTCAGTGATGAAATTTTTATTTGCACTTAAAGTTTTATACAAAAGTGTGCAGAAAAAAAGAAAAAAAACAGCAGTCAACCTCATTCCTTTGATAATCTTCAGGGTGTGAAACTTCATCATGCAATGATTTCATGCCTGCATTACACACCAAACCAGGAGTCCCGACTGAAGCGCAGAGCATATCAATGCTGCCACGTCCATTGGTGCATTTACCCCTGATCCTGATTAGTTAACTCTATGGTGAGTTGGGAGTGAAAAATGAGACTATTTACAACTTCTGTACCCCACCAGGCCCAGTCCTAACCATCAAGAATAAACCATGAAATAACTATGTTTGAAAAAGCAGAAGGAGGGGAAAAAAAACTGCAGCTTTAAAAATAAATACAAACTCAGGACCTCGGGGTAGTGGGGGGGATCACATGATGCATTGCAGTCTTTTTTATCCACTTCAAAACATGGTCACAGAGATTGGGGTTGAGGTACACCTCTCACAAACGATCAGTGTCATGGGGGTGCGCAGAGAAAAAAGGGAAACAGTCGTAAACAATCTGCCGCTCCATCCTTTATCGTGGCACAGGGGAGAGGCATGGCGGCTGAATCTGCTCTTATGAACCTGTGCGCTCATCAACGCCAGCTTTGACATACATAAGTGAATGCGACTCACGCTGCCAGATTGCCCTCTGAAATATTCACACATGTGTTGAATCCCTGCCTGCGTTTGTTTAGGCCACTGAACCCAAAGGACGGCGCAGAGAGGCAGCCATGTGGATGAAGGCGAAGTTCTGGCTCCAAACCACGGGGTAACTGCGCCTCACGGTGCAGTGCAGCCCATCAGAGAGGTGGAGCTGGCATTTTGTTGGGATTCTTCATGCAAGACAAACCCTGCCAGCACACGGCTAAGCTGGAATGGCAAATGCACGGCTGAACTTAGTTTTGCCTTGTAGTCACTGCTGGGAAAGAAACAAAAGTGGAAGGGCTTTCCACAGAGACAGACGGAACAATTGATTGGAAACTGACTTGCCATTGAGCTGTCAAAGACCACTACACTACTACTCCTTTTACCATTCTGTACACACATTATTAAGCCTTCTTGAGGGATTAAAGTTGTAAAGATGACCTCAAATGAAATGGGAAAATATTTTAACCGCTTTGAGACAAAAAAAAATGAAAATCAGCTAACAAGAAAAAGGAGGGGACTGTTCTTTTCTCCTCCTGACAGCAGAGACCTCATATAATGACACGGGAGAACAGATTAGATCTCGCCGACTATCAATAATCCAGAGTGAATGTCAGAGTGAGAAGGACAAAGAGGAAGGACACGTTGGAGAAGCATATAGGGTCGAGGGAGATGAGTTAAGGGTTGAAAACAACAGAGAAAAGACGTGATCACTGAGTTCCACACTTCTGTAAGCTCTAATCGACAGATTTAAGACAGATTCCTCTGAATTTATGCCCGTAGCAATGTTGTTTCAACTTTCCAGCTGTTTTCTTGTGTGATTTCATCTACTACCTAATTTGTTTACTTCAAAGAACACATTTCTAACTTCAACAACAACAAAAGATTATTATTTTCTATAAACTTGACAGCTGCAGGACCAGTTATGGTTTTTAACCAAGTGATTACAGATCAGAGCAGATCAGAAAGGAGCTCTCTCAGCTTCAAACTGAGCATCACTATCATTGTTTATTCAAAATTGATCTCAGATCAGCAATACATCTGACTTGCCATCAATAATTGACGTGCATTTTCCTTGCAGCTAAAGCAAGGAACACCTTAAGATCTGAGGGGGCAGTGAGTTCTCTGTCATGGTCCTAATCAGAACAAGTGTCTTAAAATCCCTTTTGTCACATCTATGTGATTTAACTTTTTAGTAATACCTTAACAAACTTAAAACTAGTGCAGAAAACAATAAATAAGGAGGACTTTTCTTCTCTCCTAAAACTGTAGGTTTCAGACTTTCTTACTTGCGTGTTCTGTAAGTTTTATTCCTGTTTGACCGTGACACCGTGCTCGCATTAGCCCAAATAATAGTAACACGGGGTCTATTAGCCAGTTCCATGCATAATGAATGAACTGTCAAAGCAGGGGAAGCATAAAAACTACTTGAGTGATTTACTAATGAAAATGAAAAAGTGTTACAGCTTCAAGGGGGATTTAACTTTGATTTTTTTTTTTGCATGTTTTTAAGACACCTTGAATGATTATGTAACAAGCCAGACTAACTAGGCTGGTAATCATACAATTAATCTCCTCGTATACACGTTTTAAACTATCATTATTTTTGTTAGAAAAATATGTTTAATTTAAATGGTACTGCAAAAAATTATGAAAATGTATTTATTTTTTGTCACACCTAAATTATTCTGATAATTTCTGAACAAATAATGAGATTTTGGTTAAAAACAAAAGGCATTTATCCCATTTAGAAAACCTGGGGGTGTTTTATGAGGTCCTAAATGACTCGACACAGCTGTTGGCACCATAACTTTGCCAGAAATTTCTGCAGGACAATGTTTGACCATCACTTCCTAACTCCAAATAAAGCACGGGTTATCTTAAGTACACATGACCCTGCAAAGCCTGTCGTTTAAATTGTAAAACCCTTTACAATGTTTATCTTTACATAACAGAAAAAATGTGTCCACAACAATATGAAAGAGTTCCAATAGTTGCAAGTATTTGATTACTTTTGCCAGAGCCAGATTTAAGGACATGATGTTTTTTTGCCCATAGAAAGGAACATTTGGATATAATTTAATAAATTAAGTTATAAGTTTAAATTCTAAAAAAACTTTTCTTTGAAGTTTTTCTAGTCTAACAAGTGCATGCAACAAGCCATTAGAAATTTTCCAAGTTAAGAATAGAGTTTGTTTGATGAAAATTGTGTTTTTAACATGCTATTGTGGACTTTTTCTAACGATAGAGGACATATATAACAAAAAGTAGGCCTAAGATGGCATTTTTGAGTTTTTCTTTATTCAAATCATTTTGTATCAGGAGGAGATGAAAAATACTGTATAAAAATGTATTTGTTACTAAGAAAATACACAGGGCAGGCCACAAGCTCCCTGCTCCACTCCATAATAATTATTATTTTTCTTTTCTGCACTTTTCCTGATGCTAGAAGCGCTTACAATGTGTATTCATTATTCATTCACTCCTCATTCATACGTATGATAAGCTACTGATGTAGCCACAGCTGCACTGGACATATAACAACTGATAATGGGAGTGGGGTTCAAACTTCCAACCCTTCGATTACTGGCCGACCTGCACAAACACCTAAACCACTGCACCCCCCCCATGCTGATGACGACTAGATCCATGTACGTCTTTGTTTTCCTTCTCTGAGCTAACATCTCAAAACTCTATGGCTAGATAGCTTCGATATTGTTCACTATTTTTCTTGCACTGCTAATGATATGTTGGAGTATGTTGAAGGGTAAGCTAGTGAAAGAGCTTGTAAACAGACAGCACTTACAGTAGCTATGGGTTGACAGGAAGGGGGGGCGGGGTTGTTTCTGTTACTCTGCTGAAACTATGTCCTAGAAAACAACAACACAGCTTTTTTTAATGTTTTGGCTAAAAACGGTATGATCACAACTAAAAGACCACTGGAAACACTTTTATAATAGATCAAAAGATGATTGGAGTGACTTTTTAATACTGGAGCACCCATTGCTCTCTATTCTCATGGCAGTTGTACCTCGTATTTTCTGTCAGCTAACAGCCATCCTGTATTCAAAATATTTCACCTGACATGACAATGACACCTGGGTCCAGACAGAATCAGTTTGACAAACTGTGGTTTGGACGACCATGTGGTGGTGACTGCCTCTAGGGGCCACCGTCTGTGTTTTCAGACTTTCTGTGTGCCCAGCAGAGGTATGGATGACAGATAATGGACCAAAACTGCACAACAATCCGATAAAAGTTCAACTGTTCAGGCTTTGGGGGAATGCACTAGCTTTGTAACCAGCAGGTTGCAGGTTTAGGATCACATTGTGGATTGGAAAGGACATACAGTGTGAAACATCTTGCCAAATCATGACATAATTCACTTTGTGAAGGTGAACCCAAAAAATATAAAGCTAGGATAGCGCTTTAAAGCAAATGAAAAATAATAAGAGACAGTGTTTTTAGCCACTTTATTACTATTAACCTTGCACTTTTCCTGTGAAAAATGTCAACCCTAATAGCTAAACACCAAACACATATCTTTATATCAGACTAAAATCAATGAAACAATTCATGAAAAAGGGGTTAGCAAGCCCCTGGTTCACTCATACCTTCTGTGAGAACCTGAACAACTGCAGAGATCCACCTCATTGCGATTGCCGTCGACAGCCCAAAGTGATCTACAGCCGCGCTCATGAGCGCACAAACTGCATCGCAGCGATCAGAGCAAAGCTCACTTATTTGTGAATGTCATATGTGGCCTCTAAATCAATGCAGAGCATTCACTCTGTGGCCTGATGATGGAAACAGTTGAGCAGGGCTTCAGTATTCAATACATTATTGAGTGCTTTTAAACCACAGTTGTCACGCAAGTTGCCTCCCGTGTTGGCTAATGCATGTCAGTGCTCATGGAGTAGTGTTGCATATTAGAGGAGAAGCATCAGAGCAGTGTGGCGCGGCGAACATAACCAGTCGGTTACAAAACGCACACATCCACGTCTTTGCTTTTGGATTATTGAACAAAAAGGTGTTTGGAGCTAATGAAGTGAGTGCAAGGCATTTGTAGGTTTGCAGCTGCGAAAAACGTGATCTATGTAGATTGATCAGGAAGGAGGGAAAGTTTAGCGAAGATGGAAAAAAGAATGGAGGAAAATAAGCTTACAGGAAGGGCTGGAAACTGGTGAGGTAAAAATGATCA
>NC_050518.1:11669731-11670375 GCF_002922805.2 Oryzias melastigma | reverse complement strand
ACAGAAAGGTCCCAGCCGGGATTCGAACCGGGGCCTTCTCGCTGTGAGGCGAGAGCGCTAACCACTGCGCCACCGTGCAGCCCTGCTTGGAGCATTCATGTATGTTAATATAAGGACAAAAATTTACATCAAAAAGGTAAATCTGCAGTTACTTTTTCAAATTAAAGAAATAAGCAGAATGAAAACTTAAGGTGGTTAGTTTTTTATTTTCTATGCAGCAAAATTGATCCAAAAAGGCAAATTGGCAGCAGAATATGGCACATTATCTGGCAGATAAACAGGAATTTGGAAATGTGTGTTTATCAAATCTATCTATCCAAAGATAAGTCCACACTAGTAATTGAGTGTTGGAAGCAATAATATGCTACTACTCATTTGACTAGTGTGGTGTCTTGTGGGTCGTATACATAACTCGCTTTTGTAGACTTCCTAGTTGCTGCAAATTTGTCCTTTTTCCTGCACCACAATGACTTCTGTCAGCCAACTGAAATATAACAGAGCTTTGAAGTCTACTATTTGTTTTGATCAAAGAAGCTTCCTTTAATCTACCCTTTAGGGGGAAAAGAAAGATGAAAAAAGGGAAAAGAAGGGAAAAGAATAGAATAGAATAGAATAGAATTCAACTTTATTGTCATTGCACATGT
>NC_050518.1:11669329-11669657 GCF_002922805.2 Oryzias melastigma | reverse complement strand
GGTTTGACTGAACAGACAGGTGAGTTAAATGTCGCAGCACTGCCGCTGGCGTGAATAAATGAGACACAAAGATGCTCTCCTCTTCATGTTCCCAGCAAGCAACAGTCTGTTTAGGGCGCAGAACTTTGCAAGCTTTACTCTTCCTTTCAGCAGGGACACATCACATTAAATACTATTTTTTTTCTTTACTTTGCTGTTGGACTCAACTACATCTCTGCAGTCTGTCTGGGGACCCATAACATATGAGCAAAACACCATGTCACTGTTTTTTCTTCACGGATCAGAGTCTCAGTCTGAACAAGCTGTAATTTCAAAGCTACGCAAATGT
>NC_050518.1:11655011-11668152 GCF_002922805.2 Oryzias melastigma | reverse complement strand
CACTGGCGTGAATAAAATGAGACACAAAGATGCTCTCCTCTTCATGTTACCAGCAAGCAACAGTCTGTTTAGGGCGCAGAACTTTGCAAGCTTTAGTCTTCCTTTCAGCAGGGACACATCACATTAAATACTAATTTTTTTCTTTACTTTGCTGTTGGACTCAACTACATCTCTGCAGTCTGTCTGGGGACCCATAAAATATGAGCAAAACACCATGTCACTGTTTTTTCTTCACGGATCAGAGTCTCAGTCTGAACAAGCTGTAATTTCAAAGCTACGCAAATGTTTCTCTTAGCAAGAAGTAGGACAAATCCATCACAGAGAACACAGAGAAAACAGAGAAAACAGCTATGTCTGCATGTTTTTCTTTAACTTTTAACATCACAGGGAAAATTTAATGAGAGCAAACTCTTTTTAAGAACGCCTTGCTCACAAACACACACTGAAGCATATCTTGGAGCTGCTCACTTCAACAGAAGATTCACCTGTAGCCACTGAGCAGTCTGGTTTCAGGACACCAAGAAGAAGGCAGGTGAGGCAAACACAGATGAACATCTCTCCCACCAGGTAACAAAATTCAGTTTCCCCATTCCCACAACTTAAACCAGAGACCATTCAGTTCAAATCCATGCCAATAACACAGGCTTTAACTGTCCAAATGAGCAAAAGTGCCAAATGTCCTGCTTCCCAAAAGAGGCGGTAGAGTTGTACTAGAAGTGTTTTTCTTCCTATTGGTGATATTGCATGTTTTTCAACATCATTTAGATGTTCAACATTGACAATTGAGTCAAAAAGAGAAACAAAAAAACAATTTCATTGATCAGATTTAAAAACTGAGGTTGAGTGTCAGCCTCTGAGACAAGGAGTATGGGTTTGAATTAGGGCTGTCAGATTTGTCGCGTTAAAAACGCATTAATCTGACGTGTCCTTGACGCCGACAATTTTTTTGACGCATTAATCGCGGACTTTCTCATACGTGCCTTTCCATACCGCGCGCGCAGGCGTCCCGCCCTCCAACTCACCGGCTGATCTCATTAGATCATGGGCGGGTCTCCAACCAGCGAGCTGCGAGCTCAAACCGGCCGGCGCTAGGACCTGGAGAGCTCCTGCACCCTAACCCGGCTCCGGTTCGCATCCAGTACCACGTCTGCTGGTACTGGCTCGCGTCCGGTGCCGCGTCCCGAGAGCTGCGGATCCCCGACGTTCCGAACAGCAAGCGCACCGGGGGACGTTTTAAATGTTCTGGAGGTTTAAGCGTGATCCAGCCCCAGCAGAGCGGTCTGTCTGCCGGCATATTCATCACGTGAACCTCCCCATCGAGCTACAGCCAGAGAACGCGGCGGCAGTAACAGACTGTCAAACTATCCACAGTGTATCCCGCTTTTCTTTAATGTTTTAAAAAACAAAAGTTAATTGGAAATGATAAATCTCTATTTTATTTATTACTGCAGTTCAGCAGAGGAGGAAAAGATTTGGTCCTGACAAAAAAATGAACATGAAAGTGTTATGGAAATTTTATTTTTGATGTTTTTTATTTTATTTTACTGAACGTTGATTGAAGTTTTGAATTTAAAGTGCCCTTCACTTGCACTTGGGCTTTTGTTAGGCATTTATGTTACAGCCTTTTATTGTTAAGGAAGTTTATCTCAATACAATGTTACAAAATAAAGTATTTCTGATGAAAACTACATATTTTACCATTCTTGTTTTCATAATTAATGTAGAACTACTAAATTCCACGAACCAGACATTTTTTTTCTTTAATAAAAGGCCACATCTAAATTTGCGATTAATCGCGAGTTAACTCTGGACAATGCGATTAATCGCGATTAAAAATTTTAATCGCCTGACAGCTCTAGTATAGTAGGGTCACACCAGACTCTAAAATGGTAACTCATGCCCCACCCCCACATATGAGGGTTGCATTTGGGGGTTTACCACCACATGGTTTCTGAGCTAAACTGTAACTGCAGCTCACCCATGCGTCAGGAGATAGGTCTAATACCAGCTGTATGTATCAACTCGCACTCAAGCGGCCAGTTTAAATGAAAAGTATATTAAACGCGCATAAAAAAAACTTCTGAATTTGGAGTCTGGAACACACATTTATAAGTCTGGTCGCGGGCTTTACATACAAACCAGGCGTTCACTGATTTGTACTTTGAAAGTTCAGCCTGTTGAAGTATTTCATGCTGAGTCGCAGCAACACGGAACTGTGACCAATCAGGGACTAGGATTTGGTAGAGGCATGTGGGTGGCATCCGCTTCAAAACACGGAAGAACCAACACATTCTCATTCCATGCAACCATGCATCAATATGTGACGACTTGGGAATGAGAATGAGTGCCAACCATTGTACACATGATCGTGAAGGAGAAATTAATAATTAAGGTTTGTGCCTAGTTGGACTAATACGACTCAAAAACAGACATTTTAAGAAACACAGTGTGAAAACAAAAAGTCTAAGCAAGATTTGCATTGCTTTGACTTTGTGGACTGAGCCTCAACCAATAGGATTTAGCGGACAAGCGCTAATAAACAATGAAAAGATGAAGAATCTCCTCCCTGCTGCTACCTGCATGTGTGGCACTGGTCAGGTGTGTACAACACCGGCTGGTTGCGCACCATGAGACCTAGTCTCCCACACTGAGTGGGTGACAGCTAAATAGATTTTTCCTTCTCTATTTATACATGTTTCTTTACTTTTTTCTTATAATATATGTCACAACATGACCTGAAAAGTTGAAGCAATATTTGTATTAAATTAAGTACACCATTTTTATTAACACAAAAAAAACTCAACAATGAAATACACAATAAGCTTGGTTCGTCCAACTCTAAGCATCAAACCTTATGGTTTTTTATACATTTGAAAAAAACACAAATTTAAGCACAAAAATAAAATAAACAAGATTTTCATTCATTTTAATTCCTCTTGCTCCCCTGTTGATTTTGTGAGGGCAACATTTGTATATTTTTATGTATTCTTAGGAAAGGACATGCTGCCTGGTTTCAGCATACAATAACAACAAAGGCCACTGAAGGTCATGCTTTGGTTAAAGTCATGACTTTTCGGTTTCCCACAGTAACCTAACAAAACCTTAATTTGGCTTGCAGCAGGTGTCTTCAGGGGGGATTGTGATAGGTGTGTGTTCACACTCCAATAAAGGTCTTGTGAAGCTTGCTAGATTTTCCTTTGGCAGTAAGACAAATTAGCTCACAGCAGTGGGACACTGGCCCGTTCTCCTGCATCTATTTGCTGCAGTCTCACCTGTCTCTGTGGATCTCTGCATCCAACTGTGAGAATTGGAGCTCAGACTCTTACAGCTTAATTATTGTTATCACCACCACTCCTGCTCTGCAACACTGCCCAGTCATTTCAGTTAGATGGACATGCCAATTACGGCTCCTTTACACACACAGTAGTACTTGTTCTCTCCCGCGGTTTCCTGGGGCTTCACTGTCAGGTAACAGAGAAGACAGCTGCTGGTACAAAGTAGGCTGTTTAGGGTATGACTAAAAGAGGGAGAGAAGCCTTAATGTACATGTTAACGCAAATACACACGTCACTCAGCATCAAATCTCTGAAGGTGCTTCTTATCCAGGATGAACGATAATAGAAGAGGCTTTATTTTTCATTCCATCTGAAGCTTCGTCTCATATCTATTAGTATTATTCTTCCTTCTTAACACTTACAAAGCTAATCACATCTACACAACACAGTTTACAGGATGTCTTCATTTGTACAGAGACGTAAAAAAACAGCAACCAGCAGCTTAACAGCTCAGTGTGTAGCATCTTTTCTTGTAACTCTGGCAAACACTTCCCTTCAACATGGAGAAAGAGCCAACTCAAAGACACAGATTACCATCTTCTGCGAGACATGTTTTAAAAATGTGTTAAATCAGCTACAAGCTTGATCAAATTGAGCCAAAGAAATTGATGGCAGCTGCTGATTCTGTGTTGTCTTTTCCAGGAAATTTCTTGCCTTACTTTTTAAAAAACACATAAATGTGCAAATATATCAAAGCTCATCTACTGTATAACTGGGAGGGTTTTTGCCAGCGTCTCCAGCAGAATGTCAAATGTACATGGAGACTATAAAGACACACTTTGTGGTGTTCTTGTAGCATGTATGTCACGATGGAGGACATATATAAAGAAAATTAAGATTCAAATTGTATTTCTAAGTATTTTTTTTCAAATCTTGAATTAGAAACAGATGAAAAAAATTGAAAAAAAGTTTGTACAACAAACAGCAAGTCAAAAGCTCCCTGCTCCACTCCATTGTGATGCATCCACTTGAAAATTACTATATCCATCTTCGTTTTCCTGGTCCTAGCAGGCATTTGGCTCAAAATTGTACAACCGAACAGCTCTAATATTGCTCGACATTTTTGTTCCACCCATAATGTTAGCTTGGGGTTGTACCGCTCTGCAGAAACCATGTCCCAGAAAACAACAGTTTTTAAATTTTGGCTAAAAACAACATACTTGTATTTGACACCTGTGCTCTCTTATGGGGTCCAGATGACCCTACTCTTAAATTGATGTGTGATCCCTCCCATAATAAAGGTGGACAAAGGTGGACAGGATTTTATGTCCACCACGGACACAAGTGAAAATAAAAAACCCTTAAAAAAAGAAGTTCAGCGCACTACTTTTAATGCAAACATGCCTAGGATGAACCATTAAAAGAAGCTATGAAAACCTTTAGATTGCAAATTAAAATGATCAATTCTAAATGTATTAACCCCATAGGTTCTGACCTATTGATTTACTACCCACAAATAGTGGTAAATCTCCTATAAAAACAGTGGCTACACACTAATGAAAACCCATTTTCCGCTGGAAGTACATCACAGAGCTCCGTCAGTGTTGAGTCTCCAGTGACTTTAGCCCTCCTGACTTGCAGAATTAGCTTGTAGTGATGGTAGATGTATTATAGACAGCACAATGAACTGGAGACCGCTTTGGGCAATCCCTAAACCAATTAATCAGCTTGTGTACATGTGGGCTTGTGTGTGTTGATGCATACTTGCTTGTTAATGCTGACACAAGCACTTCTAATGTTGGGCGATTGTCGAAGTGATTTCATTAATTCTCTCCTTAGGATTAAAAGTCAAACAAGTTCTTGTTTCTAGTCTATTCCACTAAACCAAAGCATCTCCTTAAATCACTTCCCTACTCAGATGTCAAAGATAACAGATAGCCTTTAAGCAGACCTGTGTATGAACAAATGCTTCGTCTAAATGCAGCAGCTGTACACCATGCACTCAAATTCTTACAAAACCCAGCAACTGAGTCACTCTGCACCTCATAAATAATGGTTTGTCATGCTTTTAATGTGGAAATACTTACCTATTCACCACAACTTCCTCTTTTAAGTGACTAAAATAGGATTGTCTTAATGCACTGGCTAATTATGGACTAATTTTACTTGATATGAGACAGAACATGGACTTTATTGTCCAAGTACTTTGATTTCTAAAGAATCTAGTCCAGCAGTGACGTATCTCGCTTCCTGTCTGAGGAAACAGTGGCAGTGTTTTTCTGTTCCGATCCAATAAAGAGGCTTCTGTATCAGTTGTAAAAAGAGCTATCTTGCTTCTTGCGATTTGAAAATCTATTCAATCTATTGAAGACAAAAAGTTCCTTTCAAGCTGTCAAAACATGATTTGTGTCAGTTTTTATCCCCATCTGAAAATCTCATTTTGTGCTACAGTTGGTGACTCAGCCCATTTCAGAACATGTGTGTGTGAATAAATGATATGCAGCTACAGATATGGGGTGTTGATGAACGTGTGTTGTTCCTACCAGGACCTAAAGTCTGAAGTGCACCACTGACCTGATATGTAGAGCGAGACAGAAACACGAGGATGACAACTTAAAGCTTACCCCTGCTAACTCTGACTGACAGCTCTGTGACCTCAGTCGCCTCCCAGGACAATAGTTTGGTGTTGGTTTCACTTTAGCGTCTGCCATTTCTGGTTTCACACTACAGCCTTTTCTGAACATAAGTATGTTAAAGGCGTGGGAGCATGACTGAAGAATAAAAAAGACATACGAGAAAATATTATTTTAGGTACATTTCTGTCTGTTAGCTTTTAAGTGACAGTCCCTGAGTGACCCCTCCTCCCTCTTGTTCCAAACAGGAAGTACCTGCTGATTCCAAGAATCCAAAATCCCATAGACTTCTATTGAAAAATGAACTGCTATTACTTAGTCATTCATTACTTACGCCTTTTTAACATGTTCTTGCTAATCCTAATGCTCTGTCAATGACATTTTTCTAGCGGAAGTTATTCAAATTATAAACTGACCAATCAGGTTGCTCAATGTGGTGCCCACTAACCCAACAACAAATGTTTAAAATGTTTAATTGAAAGATTTTGGCCCATTCACTGTTTTCTGACAACAGCTGACTCCAACGTGGCGATGTCCACATCCCAAAAATAAATTGACTTCATTTTGTTGAAGCAGGAAGTAAGCCATTTTCTATGGGTGACTGTACACTTACCATGTCCAGTGCTAATATAAAGTCAGTGATCAAAGCCCATACTGTGTTATATGTATCTTTTTTTCACTTCTAGTCCATCTTTTGCAGCACACAGGTAGCCACAGATCCATTTGCTTAAACGTCTTACTACCATGAGACAATCTATCCTAATCCATTGATCAGCCACATCTCGTAATGAATTCCACCAAATCAGGTCAAAAAGGTGTTGATTTTTTAAATAAGTGTCTCTGCACAGATGACTAAACAAGTGTTTTGACATTTATTACAAAAAACAAACTCTTTAGAAAAATAAAACTGGTGTTAGGAAAGAGGAGTCTGAAGGCATTAGGGTGGGATTCTGGAACCAATAAACCAATAAGCCTTTGCAGATGGTGTATTCTGGGTGGGTGTGGCTTAAAGGTGGAGCAGTTTTCTACTTCTTTGTCTTTGGCTGCTCCCTTTAGAGCAAACCAAAGTGAATCAACCATCTCCATTTATCTCTATTTTCTGCATCCTTCTAGCTCCCAACCACCCTTATATTCCCCTTCACTACATGCATTAAACTCCTCTTTTACCTCCCTTAAAGCCTCCTTTCTGATAGCTCCAGCCTTGCATCCTTTGACCAACGTAATCCCTGTCCCATGATTACTACTGTCTGTTTTTTAGATGGAGCCGTTGTGTCCCAAATCAAAACATTCACAAGCATTCTTTTGTGTAATTAATATTTTTTTAGGTGATAAGAAATCTTCTCAATAAATATATTATTAAATTTATTTGCAGCTAGACGTCAGTCTTAATATTCAAAGGCATGGAAGTATCCAGTCATAATCCAGGTGGTATTTATGTTCTTCCTAGTACAAATCTTAAAAATATTTAGTAAAAATATATAGTTTAGTACTTCTACCAGAATGTGTGTATGCAATAGACAGCATTCAATGTATTCATTCTGATTGAACAGTTCTTAGTTGCAAACTACTGAGTTTGTTTCTTACAAGTAATATACATGCTCCCCACATGCAAGTATAAAATAAAAAAAATGACATGCAGAGCTGTGGCAAAAGCACTTATTAAAACAAGAACATTTTAAAGTTGTCAGGATGGCTAATTTACTTAAACATTAAACAGTATTCCACTATTTTTGCAAAGCAAGCAGCCATGGAGCAATTAGCTGCATTTATTCCTCAACATCCCAGCTGCACTGCTGACACGCTGACACTTGGCTGTCTCTTGACATGGTAAATTGAGGGCCAAGAACCCAGAGCAGCATACAGAGACTTTGTGTTCATACACATAGAAAAAGAGTGAGAAAGCCCATAAAAATAGTGAGCATGAAAAGAAAACTCGGCTCAGCTGAAGGTGAGCAGACTGAAACAGGAGGAGCTAAAAGAACCGAAACAATAAAGAAATCTTTATTTTTAGAAACTAATACTGGTTTCTTCTTTTGGAAGAATTAACTTAGATAGGTGGAATGAGGCTAAATGTGTGTATTATATAGTTACACAAACACACACACACTTATGCCTGTACAACCACAAAAAATATCTCTCATCCAGAAGATGAAACGCCTCAGATCATGCTTTCAGGCAATTGCTTTTTGAGTGCATGAGCATGATTTGTTCTACTTACTGACTGTGCAAGGAAGTATGCCTGGTTAGTTTTTTAGCTGGAGTCATCAGCCAATTGGTTTTAATGGACAGTCTGCACCACATGGTTCCCTGACCCCAGCACTCAGCAGGAGGAGCTGAGCAACCTATTAACAAAGAGTGAAAAGCTCTGAGCTTAGCCTATCACACAAGGCCACACTTAATTAGGCTGTTTGTTTAGCAGATTCTAATGGGACTGATAGCAAGTGGGGGAAGAGGTTGACTGCTCCTCTTGAAACTGCAGGCTGAAAGACATCTGGTCAAGGATGAGGCAGAAGCCTCCGATAATGGCTAATCTTCCTCCATGGTACATCTCATTTTCTCAGGACAAATTAGGACAATGTAATGCAATGACAGCAGGTAATGTGTGAAAGGTAAATTCCAAACAAAATAGTCGGAATAGCCAATTCTCATAAAGTTTAATAGGAAAAGACGGTCACAACAATTTCATTTGCAAGGTGAAAACATTGCATCCTATTAGAACCAACTAGAGCAAAGCGTCATAACATTATATATCATTTTCCCCATCACTCCACCCTTTCAGATTCTCTTTCTCATTCTCTTTCCATGTGTGGGAGGCTAATTAAAAAAATAAATTGGATATGAGCCCGTGTGCATTCTAATTCTAAAGAGGGGAGACCGAGAACAGACAGTGGAAGAAAAGTCAAACCCTGGACATAAGCACTGGATTAAAAAGGTTAAGCTTTGTCACTTGGCAGCATAAAAGGGTAATGGTGAGGGGTAGCTTCTGTGGGTAATACTGAATCCCACAGCTGGAGTGTGACAACTGAGGACATAATCAGAAATCCACCTTACTCCTCTTCTTCTTTAAAGTAACCTTGTCTTCTTTTACAAAGCCATCAATCTTTAGCCATTGTTTTACAGAGACGTCCAAGGTGGTGTCCCTCCGGTGTCACATACACAGGCGTGTGTCTCTGAGCTGACGAGGGAGATTGTCAGTATTTGGACTGAAGTCAGTTGAAAGAATTTTAACCCAGATTTACGAACTACAGACAAATTTTGGCAAAAGCTTTACCAACGTGAAACATGGGCGGCGCTTAACTAATAAAAATGGGAGCTTTAGTTTTATTCTTTCAGCTACCATAGCTCTTCAACCGTTTACGCAATTGACGTAATTCCAGCAGATTCTAAAGTGGAAGCAGCCATAAGATGATATTCAACAAACCACAATAGTGACGTGCTTACACAATAGTAAATAAACTGATTTTATTGTGAAGAAAATATGAAAAGACGTATCAAAATTAGCTGATTAACATTACAGTCAAAGAGTTACTGTATATCAAGGAGTGTGTGTCATTTTGGTGTCGCCAAAAACAACTCCAGTGATTAAAACTTAAATAAAATCCATTCAAATTCTTGGTACTCAGCAAAGACAAACATTCGTGTGGTACGCTGGAGAAGCTGGACTAAAGGAAGAAAAGACATTCCTATCAACTTTTAGGGTTCAAAATAATTCTGAAGTATCAGATTGTGTAAAATGCTATACTGTGTTTGACTAAAACAGTTTTGTACATTACTTTCACAGTAGATACTCCAAAGCCTCCTTTCCACTGAGTGGTACAATTCGGTCCAATACAGAACAGTCCAGTATTATGAGTATATCCATTACAAATTGAGCCAATGAAGCTGAACTGAACCATGCCATTTTTGGGCCACCGTTTGTTGTAGGTCCATAGAAAAATGGAGCGGACCAGTTAGAGGGGAGCTTCTGTTGAAACCCATTGATCGGCAGAATTTCATTATGACAAAAGAAAGCACCAAGAAAGCGCCCGTATTCTTCTTCGTCGCCTGCAATCTTCTCTCAAGCAACTTTAAATGCTTTGTATATATGAAGTATCACAAGCCAAGTGGAAAAAATGAGCTGCTGGATGACCTCAATTGCTGTTATTGATGCCTTCTCTTTTGCTGTAGTTGCACTACAACGACACAAAGCTATACAATCGGTCTACATCCCACATAGACTGTGATGGTCCAGCTTTGGGTTGAAATGCTCAACTGAATTGCTTGGCTCATTCTAAACTGAACTGGACTGGACCATAAAACTCAAGTATCCTCCACCATGGTGTTTTTTCCTATCAACAGGGGGGAAAATGTTCACAACATTTGTATGGCGTATAGTATCTTACAAAAGTTTCCCTCCTTAGAGGTCATGTCTAACATGTTGAAGTAACTTTATTTTACTAGGAGTCAAAAAGGTGTTTTAATTAAGCTAAATTGACAGAACAGGTGATGTATTTCCTTACTTCCTGTCTCCCTTCCCACTTTGTCTTTATCGTTGCTCTTAGTTTAAAGTCAGAGGCTCAGGTCAGGTGCAGCTGCAGGGCAAAAGTGGATCAGCGAGTTGATGGTGTTTGGCATTTTAAGAGCCTCTTTGCATTTTACTGACACAGCCCCCTGCTGTGATGAGGCAGCGGATGATAATGGAGAGGAGGTTAGCAGCTTGCATGCCTGACGTGCAAACATATAAAAATCGGCGTAAAACTCCGCCGTGCTGCTGCAGCTGTGGGGGTGAAAAGGGCTGTCCCCATGTCGTTTAACGCAGCAAAACACATTTGGCTCCAAACAGCAAATGGAACAAATGGATGTCGTCTTTGGCAAATACGTCTCCCATCATGCTCATCTGTTTAGAGTCAATGCTCCTCCTCCCTATGCCCCCCTGCTGCAAACCAGCACCTCTTCTGTTACATGCGACTCTTCACACTTAAATGAAAACACATGCATGGGCCAAAGCACGTTCACTTATACACGGAACCTGCAATCCCACAGCAAAGATACTCTGCATATAGACTTGTAGTGTGTGCATAAATGTGTGGATACCCACCCTGTCCCAAACCTTTGTTTGTTCTGCTGGGCTGTACCAGACACATACTAGACTGCCGTCATTGACCAAGTCTAATATGAACCACAGATGCTGAAAACATGAACAAAAATTCCAGTTATTGGAGGAGGTGTGGTTAACTATAAGGGTGCACCTTCAGTTGTTTGTACAGTATGTAATTTCACACGTGACATGCTGCCAGGTGTACGAAGCTACCGGAGGAAACGTCTGATGAAATTCATGCATTTAAGATTGCCAAACATGGGTGTGAATGTAATTATGTAGTGTTTCACTGTGTAGCAAGCAGCAAAAAATAAAATGTAAATGCCCTTCACAGGCTTTTAAACATAGACTAGCTCTTTGAAATGAAGACTTTTTGTTGAAGTTAACGAGTTTCTCATCAATACCACTGCAGCCTAATGACAAATTGGCACTTTTATAGATATAACTTATTGATTTATTAAAAAAAACAAAAATACAATGCATACATTTGTGTTATCCCCATCCAGAAGCTTAGAATTACAAAATACACATTTTCAAACAAACTTTGGGCTTCTCATCTTGGCAGTCATTAACTGACTTTTACTTAAAAACGATAAAAAACTAAAAACACAAAGTTGCCACAATCCTTTTGACAAGGTAAGATGTTCTTTAAGGAGTTATTGCTTGTTAGCACAAGAAAAAATGCTGTTCATCTGTAAAATCTATGCATAAATTTGTAATATACCACAGACATACAGGGTTGTCTTCTGTTTCTGTTCGCTTGAGAGGCTGACTATTGTCCAATAAGAACTGACAACAACTTGACAAGTAGAGAGTTAAATGCACTCAAAGCCATTTTTTGTGCTGCTAATACGAGACTTTTTTATCAGACAGGATTCTTTTTATGCTTTTTTCTTCACCTCAAGATTGCATGACAAAGAAACAAAAAATTAAGTAATTTTAAAGGCTTGCATTTTATTTTGCAATATAGCAGCTTTAGGGGGAATATACTAAACACTTCATCAAATTCAGGACCACTACATCTACTTTTTAAAAACTGCTAAACTTTATTGATAACTTTAAAAGAAAACATTAAAACATCTACTATATAATTTTCATTGTGATGTCCAAACTTTCATTTACATAAAGCAGAATCATAGTTTAATTGTATTAGGATTGAGGAATTATCTATTTACCTTTTTATTCATTTTATAATGCAACATTTCTAATTTAGTAAAATATTACAACTGCACAATACTAATAATATTGTTATTAATATTGTATTTAAAACACCAGTCAGAGCACCAAAAGACATTTTGTATGGTAGAAGTTTAAAATAAACAAACAATAGAAATTTCAAATAGAAAGGAAACAACGATTTTCCCCACAAAAACATCCGGGAAACACAGCAGATTTGACTCAACAAAATGGGATAAGAAGTCAATTTTGCTGTGGAAACTTTCTACAAAACATCCTGAAAAACCCTTTGGATCCCCCCTAAAAACAAGAAATGAAAATACATTTCAATAAAAAATGATTGAACACATGGACAGAAAACATGAATTAGTTACTGCAAAATGTATTACCAAGGGAACTAGATGTGTGTTACAATCTAAAGAATGAGTTTGAGCTAAATTTGAGGTCTTGTCTTAGTATCACAGATTCTATAGATTACGCCTTGTGTGCATCGACCTGCAGTCTTATGTATTTGGAACAAAACACATTAAAGTTTAAGTGGTACAGGACACTGCCAGCAGGGCATCAACCTCCCGGGCTCCCAGCAAATCAATGCTGCTTCAGTAAACTATGGATTAATTATAGATAGTCCAATGTGTCACAATACCCATATATACATTCGAAGAGCTAACCTTTCCAATGGACAGAAGGCAGATGTAAAATGCATGTGGCACAAGAGCGAAGCTCCACCACACATTTCTGCCCTTGAGCAAAAAGACGATCTGATTAGGCTCCACTTAAGTTAGTTAGCCTGGAGCAAAAACCAACCAGCCATGAACAGGAAAGATAAAGGGGGCAGGAGAACAACTGCAATGATGCAATCAATACAAAACGTACCAGAGCGCTTAATACACACTGTATTTGGTCTAATTGGTTTTGTCCCTTCAAGGAAAGAGGTGAGGAAAACTTTGAGATCCATTTATAAAACTTCTCATCACTAC
>NC_050518.1:11644523-11654953 GCF_002922805.2 Oryzias melastigma | reverse complement strand
TCCACTGTCCTCTGTTATACTGTTAGGACTAATCTGTAAGCACTTCTTTGAACTATCTTAAAAGCATACCATTTTAATTATGATTGTTCCATTTTTAGGGAAGATGTATCATTTTCTAGGACATAGCAAAGAGTAAGCCTGGCCCCACTTCCCAACATCCCTTTGTTTACACTTTCTCCCGCAGAGCAGGGAGCTTGCGGCTTGCCGTAGTAGCTTCTACATCACACCTACAAGGTTTTTCAAATGGCATTTTTGTGTTTGCTCCAGATTCACAACAATTTAAATAAAGATATACTCAGAAATGCATTTTTTTATGCATTCCATCATGACAAAAATGCCACAAGAACACCAAAAACATCAGAGTGGTCTTTAACAATGATACAAACGTTTTTTTGTTGTTTTGTTTACTATGTATGACTCAAACAATCATGGATCTCTGCTTTTATTTCATACATATTTAAACAAAGGAACAGAAATATATTTAAATATGTGAGCATATAATTTAATATATAAAAAATCATTTAAGTACAATAAAAGTGAATGTATATGACTATGGCTTTCGATAGTGGAACACATTTTTTGCTATTACTCATGTTTTAATGTACTATGGAGCATCAAAACACCCAGAAAAAGACGAATCACACAGAGACTGTAAAACCAGCATGCTGATCCATCACATAAAATAGTCGTAAACAATAAAGTGTCAGGAGAATAATCTCCATTTCAAGTTTAAGATGGGAATAAGGTCACGTGACTATCATTGACTAATTTCAAAGTAAATTTATAGATAGACTTTTAATATTTAATAATTTCTAATTATAATAAATATTATTATTATTATTTTATAAGCGCTCGTTTATAGATGAAACATGACAGGACTCTCCCTGCTTTCAGAGCCGTGTTGTTGTCAGTTGTTAAAGCTCCTGAAAGTGTGTCCGGTGAGCGCGCGCTCCTACCGTCCACAGCCATGCTCGGTCTCGGTGTGTGTCTCTCCGTGGTGTCAGCAGGACTCTCTCATTCTTCTGTCAGACGGATCAGGCGCAGACTTGAGGACAATAAATCGCTTCTTGCTAATCCCCCCCGCGAGGACGGAGCGTGAGGACGGCGTGGAGTAAAGGACCCGCAGCTCTGTCCTCCTCCCCGGTTGTGCGGGACGTCTGGAAGCGGTCCGATATGAAGCTGCTCCTTCTGTGACTCCGCCCCCTTCTCCGTACCTGACCGCGAGGAGACAGAAGGTCGCAAAGCGACGGTCAGACTGTGACGACAGTCTCACAGCAATATATATTCTCTTGAGCTTACTATATATAGAAATAAATAAGTTATAGGCTGATAATAAAGGACTGCTTTCAACATCAGGATGGATTTTAAACTGATTAAAGTAAGGATTATTTTAGGCTCAGGTACTTGGAGTAAAAAAAATAAATAAATAAATAAATAAATAAAAAACATTAAAACCCTGACGTTTGTTGCAGCTGGTAGATTTTTTTTTCTCTGACAGTGCTAAATTTGGTGACTGACTCAGTCTGGGCTTGTTGCTCATTTGTAAGTTGCTTTGAATAAAACATTCTGATAAATAACTAAATGCAAATGTTAAACAAAAGTTTGAAGTACTGCAACTTGTACTTGGCAAATAAGACTTTTGTTTAATAGGTTGTTCTGACCTAAAAGTTGTAGACTTTAAGGACTGTTGCAACTATCACTTTGTAGAGCTAAGAATATATATATATATATATATATATATATATATATATATATATATATATATATATATATATATATATATATATATATTTTTTGCAGATTTAAAGACCCATTCTATTGAAAATTGTGCTTTATGGCATTTTGAACATGTTGTTGTCAGGAGAGGACAAAAAAAATGCAGTTTGTAAAAGAGTGTACTTGTGATGTCACAAATACAATAGGCGGACCACATTGTAATGCATCCACTTGTAGGCCAAATCTGAATTCTTCCCCTACCCCTACATTTAGCTCTCCAAAGGGAGAGTCATGAAAAAAATAGTGGCTTCACTTCCACGTCACTTCCACTCGATGACGTCATCAACAGTCACTGGTCAGCTACGTTAGCGGAAATTACACATTGGTTGCTAAAAAAAAGTCATTACTTACATTTAAATGTAAACTTCTGCGGATCAGAGCACTCCCATGTGAAGAGAAGTGCTTCTCCTCAATAGCAATGACGTGGAACAGCATGCGCCTGAGGGATGCGGAGCCCTCCGCCGTTAAGGTTATCCCTTAAAAAAGCTATTTTGGACAACCCTATCCCCCCAAATTCCCCTACAATTGGAGGGGTAGCAAGAAGCCGTAGGGGTAGGGGAAGAATTTGGATTTGGCCGTAGATGATTGGATCCATGTATGTCTTCATGTTCTTTGTCCGACCTGGTATTTTGATCAACACTGTACGACTGGATAGATTTTATATCACTCGCCATATTTGTTGCACCTGTAAGGTTGGGGGTGTGAGAGGTTAGATGCTAGTGGGAGACTGTGTAGTTCTGTCTCCCCCTCTGGCCACTCGCAGGAGCTGTCTCCAGAACATTGAAGATACTACACCTCCCAGCAGCCCCAGCGCACACTCCCCAGATGCCACTCAGTAGACTCTCATCTGATAATCACCCGCCTGCTACCTAAGCAGTGCACAGAGCCTCAGTCTGTGTGAAGTATTGTTTTGTGCCACCCTGCATCCATTTCTACCTGGACCTGATCTTCTGTTTCTGACCTTGCTTCATCTGTTTGCTAGCTGCCTGCCCTGGCCATCGCCTGGACTCTGACAACTCTTGTCTCTCCTTAAATGATCCCATGCTCGTGATTGACCTCTACCTTTCTGACCCTGATTTAGCTTTATTGACTTTTAGGTGTGATTAGTTCCTAACCTGCTGCATGTGGAGCCAGCTGTCTGCCCGTTCGTGGCACTGTGGAAACAGAGATCTATTGTGGGTGACAGAAAAGGAAGCAGGGTTGCACCGTGCCAACAACCCTGAACACAACTATACAGTGAATTTCAAAAGATCAGCTGTGTAGAAACCATGTCGGAGAAAACATTGGAGATTTTTTAAAAATTTTAGCTAAAAATTTCATAACAAATAATGGAAGTGCTATTAAAATACCAAAAGATGACTGGAGTGGGACTTTAAACCAAGCTTTTTAACTGTATTCTGTTTAGTGGCTGAATGGTAGAGTTGAGCAGGTGATTTTGTGGATTCAAATACAGTCAGACTCTAAAGATTAGACTTATTCTCTTCCTGTGTGGATGGAACTGCAGCTCACCCCGCCTCAGGGAATAGGTCAAATACAGAGAGCAACTGCACACATTCAAGTGTGTATTAACACACCTGAATGGCACATTAACATCCCACCATTACTACCTACGATGTAAGTAGTAAAACCAACATCCTTTTAAATAAGGAGGATTTTGTGTTTAAATTTAAAAAAGGGCAAACGGACCTTCACTGTAAAATGTTAATTCTGTAGATATTCTGCAGGGGAAATGTAGGGATACACTATTGTTGTCGGTGTGATATTGACATTGGGCAATGTCAGCTTTAAAATGACTTATTGGATATTGACAGGGAGGCACGGATATCATTTAAATGGCCGACCTCAGAACGTCTCGGGTTCAGCTTGAGGAGACGAGCACAGCTCCATGTGATGAAATCCTGAGTGTGCAGCAGGAAGACTACCAAACATGCTGTACCTTGTCTTTTAAAACCAATATATGTGTATTGTATTGTTCATAAACATTACTAAGGAGTAGTAAAACCAAATCCCTCAGATGACTGCCTGTTTGTTTTTTGCGAATGTAGACAAAAAAGGCCACAAAGCCACTGTTTTACCTCTTTGTTGAATCCACAATACAATTTTTGGGGGGTGAAAAACAACAGAATTGATGTCTGGATTTCTTAAAAAAACATTTTATTTTTCACTTCACAAAATTTGTCTCTTGGTAAAACAAAAACAAAACAAGAAAACTGGTACATAAGCCTTAAAAACAAAAGTCATCTTCTGTTAAAATTCAACTTTAGGAGCTGTTTGTTCACAATAAAAGAGACACCTCACATCAAAGCAGACAATAAGCTAGTCAGCTCTGAATGTGTCTTTCTCAACAGCACGCACATCTAATTTATTCTGCTGCCACTCACTTTGGAGCAGACTGCTGTGCATCAGTGCTTTTTTGTGTAGCACAGACGCATCCCCTGCAGATTTTGTGTACTGTAACCATATGTGTGTCCTCCCCAAAGCCAAGGAAGTGGATCATCAAAGGATAAAGAATGTGAGGAACACAGAACTAGCTGGTCCAACAGGGCTTTGCTAAAGTGCTTGCTGATTGGATAAAAACAAGTGAGAAAAGCTTCACAGATGCATAATCCAATACATTTAAACACAAGGTTATTGGCACAGACTGACATGCACTCATTCATACTCTTACAGACGGAGCTTAAATTAGAAGCGGTGTCTGTAAAGACTTTTTGCTGTGTTAAAAATTGAGCAGTGAATGCCAGAATATTTAATTCATAGCTGGGTGGTCAGTATGGTGAATAATGGATAGATTGGGACCAACAGAGTTGAAGGGGAAAGTCTTGGGAGGCACAGCCATGCAACGTTTTAGGTCAGAGAAATGATGCAGTGGGTAAAACGCGGGAACATTTTTGGTTCTGTAGAGATGTCCTCACTTTTCTGCAATATAACTTTGTTTTATTATGAAACTTAGTTTGTAGCGTTAAAGTTTTAATGACAGTGATGTAACACCTTATGCAAGTGTCTTGTCCTCTCTTAGGCTTTAAAACGTCAGATGTATTATTTTTATCCCTTAGAAAGCACCCAAACCACGGAAAACAGCGCGTTTGTGCTGCATGAACTGCAAACATACTATGTGAGGCCTTTTTTTCCAAAGGATGTGTAAATGAGAGAACTTCCTTCAAGCCGATGCTGGCCTTTGATTCAGCTCTGCCAGTGTTTGTATCTCAGTGAATGGCTGCCCTTAAGTTGGTAGTGAGAAAAAAATGTTTGCGAACAGGAAAAAAAAAGTAAAATAAAAGAGTAGTTGAAGAAAGACTGGATAAAGCTTTGATGCATCAAAATATTCAGAGAAGATTTAAAGAGGCTGTATTTCAATAAAACATGAAAGTAGTCTTCTGCCTGTCCTTAATCTGATCTGAAAGGGAATGCTCCTTCAGGTGGTAGGGAAAGCAACCTAATGAATTCCCATAGGAAGCTATTTACTCCACTGAGATGAGTGTAGATGATAGAAAGAACCCACTTTAAAGAGATAAGTTGTGTCCCTGAGCTGTTTTACTAATGACAGACCTGGGGGAGCCTTTGGTAATTCTATGTGCATATTGTAGCCAGGCCTCCTGTGAAAAAGCAGCGTGCCCTGTCTGGATTCATTCAGGATGTGGAACAGGAGATGACAAAATCCATTTGAGAGATATATTCCCTTTTACCACTCCCTGATCATCATCTCGCTCTTTACTGCCTTGCACCTTTTGTAGCATGAATATGGATGAACATACGTGCACGGAGGGAGCCAAATGAAAGGGATGCAATTGACATTCCACTCACTTTTTGTTAGTGACCTCACTCTTATGCAAATGACCAGAGTACAGAGGCAGCATCCAAAAGTTCTATCTATCTATCTATCTATCTATCTATCTATCTATCTATCTATCTATCTATCTATCTATCTATCTATCTATCTATCTATCTATCTATCTGCTGATCCCATAGAAATGATGACTCAGACCGACTCGGACCAATCACTGCTTACTAATGTTGTCTGGTTCCAAAATGGCGATCACCATGAAAAAATTGTTACTGAATTGACTTTATTTTGTTGGAACTTTTTTTTTAAATATAAACTTTATTCAGAACACTTGTACGACATACAGTACAGAACAAAGAACAGTCTACTGTACATCAGTAAAAAAAAAAAAAAATGCCAGAACAAGTAACGTATCATTCGGTAAACCTGAAACAGATGATGGGTTTTACAGTAATTGCTTTTTTTGTTGGTACTGGATGAAATAGTATTCAAGTACTGTCTGATTTAAGCAATTAATTCAAATAAATTTGGATTTTTATCATTTCATTGGAACTGGAGGTAAGACATTCTCTATGGGTGACATTACACCCCGCTTTGTCCAGTGACAATACAGTAATATACTGTCTATGTCCTCTACACAGTGACGGGAAAGTCATCAATAAAAAAAAATCAATAAAAAAACAAGGGCACGGTGATCACTGAAAAACAAGCGGCAAAGCGTTAAAACAAACCCAAATGATGAACACAACCAAAAGGTACCAATTGAAAACAGTAAAGTCAGTTTCCTTCCTCTGTGCACTTTGATAAACCACATTTTGGGGATTTATGCAGTGGTGTCTGTAAAATACATTAGTGCTGTGATGCTAACAGAATGTCTCCTGAAAGTGACAAGTGTTGAAACCATCAGAACCATATCAGCGCTAGAATCAAATCCGATACCACAATTCTGTGGATTTCCTGGTTAAGCTGAACCAAAGACTCTAAAAGTGGGATTCAATTCCTCCTAATTAGCGCTAAAAGATGACCTTCAGGGTGAAAAACACCAACTGGTTCAAACGTGTGGCAACATGCTTCAAAGTATGTTTGGAGGTCATCCCATGTCTGAGTGGTTCATTAATATTAAACAGACAACAGCAACAGTCTGACTGTAAAAAGTTTGTCTGTGCTAATGCAGCAAAGTTCGTTGTTATAAAGGAGAGGCTGTCACAGAAAAATATATTGAAAGTGCAAATCAAAATTTTCTGAGCAAGAGTTTAAAACAAAGCATTTATGTCATTTTTATAAATTGTTGTTTTCAAAAGAAAAAAAATCTCCCTGAAAGCACATTTCTGGGTCAGATTCCTTTAAAATTAAAAAGAAAAAAGAAGAATACAATTTTGTGAGAGAATTTGCAAGAGAAAAAATGCAAAATGTATTTTATCAAAGGAAATCTTCAGCTGTCAAAAAAAAAAAATCTGCACATCCGAACATTTTAGCCGTCAAAATGTTGTAAAAATGTAAATTCCTTTGTAAGTGGACTATCAACAGGATAGTAGAGACTGCAGCTGAGAATACATTAATACAACATTTGTTCTCAACACACAGACTCAATTCTTCAATTATCTTCAATATTTGCAAAGTTCTTGAACAAATTTGAACAAACTGCAATTATTCCATTCAGAATGATTACCTGCAAACACAGAGAAATGCAGATGCAGAGCAAACATGTTCCTTCCAACTCAAAAATCAAAGACAACACCTAAAATATAGTTTTGTTTTTGTATTATGTGTGAAAAAAACATTATTTTGAACATGGTGAGTAAAATTTAGGAGCAGTTGAACATGTTCTCTTTAAAGCCCCTCATGACAACTTAATAAAAACATTCCTATTAGTGTTTTCATTGAGATTATAAAGTTTTTAACCAAAATCCCACAACCTAAATGTCTTAAAAAGCCATTTTTCATGTTGATCTGAAGCCTCTGTTTCCAAAATCTCCTCTGAGGGGGCGTGGCTTTTGTAGCTCAGCAGAGCAGCTCCGCCTTTGATCTCACCCCTGTCTGAGTATGTGTCTCGCTAGTGTAAACCTTTATCGCTGCTACATAAAAACATCAAGCAATATTGGTAATGTCTAGTCAAATCGTTTTGAGCCAGATGTCGGCTCGGACGAAGAAGTGAAGAGCTTCATGAACTGAAGTTACTACAAAAGACAGGTCGCAGCTGGGATTTGAACCAGTGCCAATTCACAAGAGTGCAAACCACATCACCACCAAACAGCCCAAGACAACAACCCAACCACCAAATTCACTTTTTAGTCTCATTTTACTCCCACAGTCTCAAACAGATGAGATTAGAAAGCCTGTGTGTTTCCATTTTTATGGTTTTGAAAAACTTTAATTGAAAATATGAACATGGTGTGAAGCAGAGATTCAAAATAGGCATTTCTAGAGTTTTACATTTTGTCTCTATAATTAACAGTTCGGCAAGATATCATAGGGTTTACCCAATCATTCTACATTTAAAATGCAATTTGTTCCTGCATCTCACAGCAGGAAGACACAAGAGGTGCAATCTATGCAGATCGTTTTGCACAAGTTTGGCAGAAACACAAGGATGGAGGAACTACTAAAAATGTTGTCCTTCAGTTTTTCTAAGACCTGACCTATTCATTTAATGCCATCAACAAAACTTTAATTCTTTTATGTTTGATGCAAATGATGGCTACTTTTGATAAAAGGTAATAAAACAAATTAAATATTGTCCTTTTGCAAGGACAAGTCTATTGTTTCAGAAAAAAACACACCATTGGGGATCAATCATTACTTCATGTGCATGCAGACTGCTTTCGGCTAAAAGCCTGTAATTTAGTCTAACATTAACGGGTAATTTAGAAAAATAATATCGTCCATTTTCTTTTTTTCCCACTTACATAGTATTCATGAACAATAAGATAAATACAGCTCACAGAATGCTACAGGCAGTGTGAATTGTCTGTTTCTTTGTGTTTGTAGATGATTATTTGCGATGCACCTTCCACATCAGAAAACCTGTCATCCTGTCAGACCTTTTCCACTTTCTCTCTGGCTGTCAGCAGTTTGATGGTAAATGGAACATAATGTTTCCATTTCACCATAGATTTCTGTGTACTGAAGCTAATGAGGAAATCTGATGTACATAAAGGAGGAGACAGTCCAGTGGTGAGATAAAAATAAACATTTATGCATCCATGCAAAATGACACAAACAGGATTTTTTTCTGTATTTGTATGGAAACACAACTTTTTTTCATCTATGATCTAATTAGTTCATAATTTCAGCAATTAGACCAAATACTGCTTCATGTTTCAGCTAAATGCAATTGAAATTCTGAAAAATCCCAGAAAAGAAAGTTGTATTTCTGTGTATCTCCTTCTTCCAGAATACCTGAATCAAACCTATTAGTATGGGGTAAAATCAGGATCAGATTAAAGTGAACTAAAAATCAGATTGTAACAAAAAATGAAAATTTGAAAACAGTTTTAAACTCAGAAGTAGGGCTGTGAACGTTAGCACGTATGATTAACTAATATATATATATGTATATATATATATATATATATATATATTTGTTAACACAAATTAGTTACACTTCACAAAGAAACAGACCTTCACTTTGCCTCTTAGTTTAGGCTTCCATGGCGTGCATTAAAAATGTATTATTATACCATGGTCACTTACAAAAGAAATATATAATCAATCAACCGATTTTAAGTACTTTTATTTTGGTGTTTTTTTTCATGTTTAGATCACTTTTTCAAAAAAAGCGGACTATTTGATCCATGGCTGTTTTGTTCAAAAAATTCAAATAAAATGTACCTAGTAAAACACTGTAATTAATACTGTTATTAATTTGATTAATCTTTTTAAACAATTGACAGCACTTATTAATAAATAAATGTTCTAAATGTACAGTTTGGTGTGTAATTTCATTTTGTGGTTATTAGCAGATGATGTATTAATTCCTATAGATACTGTAATTTAAAAAAAAATACACAAGCGGCAGAAACAACAGGCGCTGATGAGCGGAAATGACTCACCTCTGTACCCTGATGTCATGCTCCAATAACCAATCGTCTTAAAGTCCCACGTATAATCTGGATCAAAATGTCTGAATTAATCTGAACTAAAACTGTACATTAAAGACAGAAACCAAAGAGGGAGAAAAAACAAAAGTACAAAATACAGAATAGCAGCTAAATATTTTTTTCATTTAATGATTTGCTGGGTTTTTAATCAAGCATCAGTTTTTAAATATGTTTTTTTTTTCAAGTGTTCAATATTTCTTTCAAATTTAAAATACATGCTTCAAATTGCACATTTTTCCTTTAATTTTTCACAAACTCTTAAATTTAAAACTTGGTTTTTCATTCACATGATCCTGATTTGATCCCAAAAGTTAATCTTTGCACATTATTTTTTAAGGACTGTATTTTGTCGACCAAAATATGATTCATGTACAGACATTTTAAATGAATTATTTTTAATTATTAGTTTTTCTTTTACAACCTTTCATGTCTTTTTTAAGGCTCAAAAAACTACAAAGTAAACATAGAGGTCATATTATTGCCTTCTAAGCATCAGAGTCATTACGTTGAACTGTCCTTAAAGGAGTTATACTGGAAAATGTTTCAAGGCTTATTAATTTTAGTCAGTTTCCAGCTAACAACTCCGATTAGAAAGCACTGCCAAATGTTTTATGGCAGTACATCAGAGGAAATGATGATAGTATGATCTCTGGCAGGGCTATAATTACCCCAGTGAGCTCTCACAACCCCTATAAGAAGATATTGGCAATCTTTTGCTGCCTTCTAAACCCCGTACTCACGTGTGAGTGCGTCTCTGTGCTGGAGGTTGATGA